>NW_008599021.1:0-5149 GCF_000691845.1 Merops nubicus
GTGGCTCGGCGAGCCCCAGGGCTGTGGGACGCTGTGGGGACAGGGCAGGGAGGAAGCCCCACCACAGCCGGGCACAAAGAGCCTGGGAGCAGGGAAGGAGCCGGTGGAGGGACTGACCTGCTGGGGAGCGAGTGCTTCCAGTGAGGGTCTAACCACTGTCCTTTCAGCTCTCCTTCGAGGAAGGTGGCTGGGGGACATACCTTGCTGAGAGACTGGTCAGGTAAGAGTTTAAATTTCAATAGTAATTTCTAGCATGCAAGAAGTTGTTCAGCTTTTCTAAAAGAAAACAAACACGAGTTAATATTAGATGTATATTTATTTATTAACATTTATTTGGTTATTGATGTGGGACTGCCTTAATGCTAACCTGCCCAGTACTGGTTGAAATACATGTTGAGTGTTTCTTTCCGCTCAGAGGTTGAGTGAAAAGAAAAAGGTCCTTTGTGATTGTCAAGATTCTTGTTCTGGTTTCATGGTCTAAGTGGCAGGTGAATACTACAGAAGTGATCTGTGCATGTGATTTCAAAACACAACCCCCTGAAAACTCCTGTGACATCTCAGTTTCGGAGAGGGACAGAGGCATCCTGACAGAATGGTTCAGAGCTTCCAAAGTTTTGCTCTCCTGGGCAGAGGAGAGATGTTAATTTTGATACGTATTTCTGTTTCAGAAAATGTGATGTTGTGAACCGTGGGTTCTCGGGCTACAACACCAGATGGGCCAAACTGATCCTTCCAAGACTGATCTCTAAAAGTACTAGTGCTGAGAGTATTGTTGCAGTTACTATTTTCTTTGGAGCTAATGACAGTGCTTTGAAAGGTAGGGAAGCTTTCCTATGTGTTTTTTTTTTTTTTCTGTGACCTGTTCTCTTAAGACAATGTTTACAACTTAGAAGAAAAGGCAGAATGTTACTTAGACTTCCTGCTGCTTCCCTATGAACTGGTTGCCTTCTTTTCATTTTTACAGTGGATAGTTTTCAATAATTTCTATTTAAATCATGTAGTACCCTCTATTTCTCTCTCTCCCACCAAGTTTTAATATTAAAAATAATGTTCAAGATGCTCAAGAACGAGTTGTATATCTACCACTTGGAGTTGGCCATCTAGCTGATTTTTCTGCCTTTAAAGCGGTCTGATGAGTTCTTGGCAGATGGGTTGAGGAAATGAGGGAAGGTAGCATTCAGATTCTCTTTAAGATAAGCATAGCAGCATGCAGAGATAATCCAATCAAAATGATAACATCAGTGCACAAAGAAGTGACTGTAGATCTAAGGGAATTTCCCAAATTTTCCATGCATTCGAGAGAGTTAAAAACCTTAGTTTTTATGTCAGGTGAGGTTGAAGTAGTTACATGATCTGATACCAAGATATAGAATTGTAAGAAAAAGGGTCTTAAAAAAAAAAAAAGGAAGGGTGTGGTGTTGTGGTTTGTTGGTTCTTTTTTTACCCCTTCTGCCTTATTTGTGTTAGTTGAAAGGTGTGTTTAAATTCTTGGTTTCTCTGCTTTGGCTGCAGAGGAGTGGCATTTTCCTGCCACGCCTCCTGAATCAATGGCTGAGGTGAACTGCGTTCTGGAAACGAGTGTCCACATTCACATGCTGTGTGGAGAGCATGTTATGTTGTGTGATAAAATCTTTAAGCAGTTTAAGATTGCTAGTGCACGTTGTCTGTCCCCTAACAGATCTGAACCCTAAGCAACACGTTCCTTTGGAGGAATACGCTGCAAACTTAAAGAGCATGATTCAGTATCTGAAGTCAGTAGACATCACTGAAGACAGGATTATTTTGATAACACCACCACCTCTCCAGGAGTCAGCCTGGGAAAAGGCGTGTCTCGCCAGAGGTAAAGGAGTGACCTGGGTGGGCTGAACTGCTGCATTCTGCTGGCAGGCTGTAGGTTCCTGCTGGCAGGCCAGCAGCTGATGAGCTTAATGCTTCTGCCAGATTGCAGCTGTGTCCTGGGAGCAGATGGAAAATGACTGTTGGCTCTTTCACTAAACAGCTTTTAGATAAGGTCATGGAATAACTACCAACTAATTGGTCACATCCTTTCAAAAATGTTGATTGATCTGTTCATGCCTAAAACCGACAGAAGTGGCTGCCCTCTGAGAACATAGGTTTTGCTGTCCTAGGCAGACTCTGTTGTGTCCTAGCAGCTTCCAAATAACAGGAAGAATAGAAGACGTTTTGGCATTGTGTGCCTTAGAAAATTTTATGATAGTCATGGTGTATTTCACGTCTATTTGGATAAGCAGTAATATCCTAGCCAGGTTTATTTTAAATTTTAAAAAACCCCAGAGAACATTGTGTCCTAAGGATGCTAATAAAAGTTCCCAAAAAAGGAGCAGGTGATGAAATGATTTCTCATAATGTTGTTCAAGCTAACTCTAAAAACAGAGAGGTAAGAGCGCTGCTTGCTTCGTGTTACGCAGCGGGTGGAAATGGCCGTGACCCCACTGGCTCCGGCAGCGACGGCTCACACCTCCTGAGAGCATGTCCTCTTCTTTTGGGCCAGCTTGTCCTGTTCTTGCACTTTTATAAAACACTTTTTGGTTAGATAGGTAAATACAGAGCTGTCACCTCAGTATTTGCAGGTTTCCTCTAATTTAGGTGGAGTTGCACATCCTAAGTAGTGTAGTCAGTCAGCATGCACCCTCCTTGTCCTTCTGAAGATCTGTTAGGTGAGCACACTTGTGAATTTCTGGCTCCTACCTATCAAGTAACACTTTTAAAATGTCATTAATTCATTTTTGTCTTACAGCTATAATTTTTATGGGGTAGGTAGGGAGGAAACTTGCATTTACAGTGTTGGGTCTGCCATCATCTGTCTAAAAGAGATTTCTGTCTAGGGATGGAACAGAAGACAGGGTGATCTCAGACCATGGACCGCAAATAAAGTATTTGTTACAGCAAGCAGCAACATGTCATCTGCCCTCAAACAGTACCCAGGAGAAATGTTCTGCTTATTTCTAGTTTTGTTAGACAGATGTCAGAGCAGAGGAGAGGAGAGATGTGAAACATGAGAGTGATGATGATGTTCACAGGAGCACTCATCCAGGTGTGGAAAGAGGCACAAAAAGAAATGGCTTCCAACTGAGGGTGCTGTGGGAGACAGAGTCTAAGCCCTTGCTGATGTCAGAGCTGCCCCATGTCATCTGCTCAGCCATCATTTAATCACAGAAGGGGCTGGTCAAGCACTGTCTGGCTTTGCTAAGCCTGTGTTGATAGTTCTTTCTTGTCCTTCACGTGTTTAGAAATGAATCCCAAGAGTAGGTAACCCTGCTGTCTTTCCCAGCACTGAGGTGAGGCTGAGATCAACAGCTGCCCAGGTCCTTTTCCTTGCCTTTCTTAAAAAGGGGTGTAATGTTCCCCTTAGCCATGAGTTTGTGTAGGTGGTAGGCACTGACCTTGCCAATGCATCAGGCGACTCCTTAGGTCAGTCCCACACATGGAGATGCATCTGGGTTCTCTGAGTCCCCTAAGCCATTGCTGTCCCCCTTCCCAAGCTGGGTGAAGGTCGGGATAGGCCAATAGGTTGCCTCCCTGGTCCCCCAGGAGACCTGCATATTCCCTGACCTTCCTTTGGCGGCTGCTCTGAGCTCACAGGCCCAGCACGTGCTCCCACAGCACATTGAGAGGGGGGTGTGTGCTTCCAGAACAGAAAGAGAATCCAATACACAGACTGTATTGTAAACAAAAACATTATGATATGAATGACCGCCGGGGGTACAGACAAGTCAACCAGCTCGTACGTGATCGATGCCACCCCCAACGATCCCACAAACGACACGACTCGGCCCACAACAGGTGGCACAAACAGAGACCCGAGGTTTCCCACAGTTGGCATGGGAAACAGCCAGACCAGCCAGTTAAACACATAAGAGAAAGGTGCCCACATAGTGACTCTCACCCGATCAGCCCGCGTTCGCAAAGGTCTGAACTGAGCGGGGCCCAGCCCCAGGGTGAGTCAGGAGGTCTGCCCTGAACCAGGAAGCTCTGTGGAGTGCACTCCACAGACAGACACTCCTGACTCCCTGCAAGTGGTCCCAGCTTTTATCCCCAAGCAGACCCCTGACCTTTGTCAACTCCATGCGGGACCCCTGGGGCTCATTTCCCTTCTGGCTCTCCCTGCAGGGCCGGCCGCACCCTGGGGGGAAGCTATAAGGCAAACTCACCACCTCTTTATGAAGGGCTGTGGGAATCACCCATATGTCAACCTCAATTCAGGGCTCGGGGTTCAAACCCCAGCATTTCAGTGTGTCACAGCACTCTGTGTCACAGCACTGTGTCCAGTTGCTGAAGGTTTCCTTTGTTCCTGGCTGGCAGGGGAGAGGCTGAATCGCTGCAACGCCACCGCCGGGGAGTACGCGCAGGCCTGCGTGCAGGTGGCCAGGGACTGCGGGACAGACGCGCTTGACCTCTGGACACTGATGCAAAAAAAACAGGTACAATGTCACGAGTATGGCTTTGGAAACTGTGACAGACTGTAACATGCATCTATTTAGCATAGAGGAACTAGTGCTGCGTTACCTTTGAGATGTTACAAAGTAGATTCCAGTTACACTGGGATTTTCCCTGGATGCATTACAGGGAAATAACTGTTTCTTTGGACTTTGAATCACGGAGTAGCTTAGGTTGGAAGGGGCATCAGGAGACACCTGGTCCCACCCACTGCACAGTGCTGAGCTAACTTCCGAGTTAGCGGGTACCTTGCTGATGCTTCTGACTAAATATCCAAATTCATCCCTGTGACAAAGATGGCAGACTTCTCCCATAAGCAGGGAACTCCAGTTTGGATGCAGAATCTCCTGTGCTCCCTGCTGCAGTAGACTCAATATTTTGATCGCATCACTTAGTCCTGTATCTTTTCCCGGTGAATAGTGGCAATTTTGGCCATCAAATCATTCTCTTAACATTTTAGTATGAATGATGAAGTTAAAACCAGTGTATATACGAGCTGGCTATGAAGAACTTACTTTAAAATTACTCAAGACTTTCTGTTTGCATCTAGCAAATACATTAACACGTGGTTTAACCTCCCCTGTAGGATTTCTCTTCGTATTTGTCTGACGGTCTTCATTTATCCACGGAAGGCAGCAGCTTTCTGGCAGTGCAGCTTTGGGCACACCTGGAAAAAAAACTGTCTGCTCTT
>NW_008599021.1:5195-9008 GCF_000691845.1 Merops nubicus
ACCCCGAGGCCAGTCTCCTGTGCGAGCCCCTGCAGTGAGGTGCCCAGGCCTGTCGTGGGCAGCCGGGGTCCGGCAGCGCTCCGCGAGCGCCACAGGCCGGGGAGCGGGGCCTGGGGTGTCCCTCGTCCCCTGGCACTGCCCTTCCACCTCCTCTCCTCTCGCTCCGGGACAATAAAGATGGGACCGCTCAGGGTGTAGCAGGGCGTGGTTTGTCTGCTTGTGCGAGCCCCTGCAGTGAGGTGCCCAGGCCTGTCGTGGGCAGCCGGGGTCCGGCAGCGCTCCGCGAGCGCCACAGGCCGGGGAGCGGGGCCTGGGGTGTCCCTCGTCCCCTGGCACTGCCCTTCCACCTCCTCTCCTCTCGCTCCGGGACAATAAAGATGGGACCGCTCAGGGTGTAGCAGGGCGTGGTTTGTCTGCTTGTGCTGCCTGCGCCCGTAGCTGGAGTGCCTGTGGGGGTGAGCCCCTCTTTCCTTGGAGGGAAACGAGTCTCGGCTGCCGTGTGACCAGGGGACAGAGGCTGCCCTGAGCAGGTCCTAGCCCAGCTGAGCTTTGGGGACGATGCTTTGATTAATACTATCTGTTAGCTTTAAATGCCTGAGAGTTGATAAGCAGCAGCAGCGTGGAGTTTGCCAGGAGCCACTGATGCCAGTCCAGATTGATCTGTTTGGCTGGGACGCACCCATGAGAGCCGTTCCGTGGGCTCTCCGTGCCTTCTCATAGTGGCACAGTCTAGTTCAGCACAGGGCTTGGAAAGTTTAACTTGCTTTGGCAAGAGCTTCTTTATGAAATTCTTTTATGAGGATACTACTGGACTATGGATTAAAAAACAAATAAATTGTCTTTTTCCAAGACTGCTGAAAACAGTGCAGTCACTGTGGTGTCTGCTCAAACACAAACATGTCCTCCTCCTGTTTGTGCTCTTTGGGGTGTTTGTGGCCCTGTTGCAAGGCAGCATCCAGTCTGGTTTTCAGAGTTCAGCTCTGCACCACGGAACAACAGAGAGCTCGTGCAGCTCCTGTTGTTGAGCAAGAGATTCCCTCAACTTTAACGACTGCCTTTGTGTGAAAGGCCTTCTTGTGCTGGGTGCAGGACAAAGAAAAACACAGGGCACAGAATGAAGAGTAGTAAAGCTTCAGGACAGATGGGGGCAAATGCACGGGAAGGAGATGGGGGAAGATACTGTCTGAGGTTGCCCAGCAGGGGACAAGAGGCTCCAGGTGCCTGGACTCCATAGAGGGATCCCTGTGTTGTCTGTCACGACGTTGTCCTTTCCACGTGCTTCTGCCTTTGGTGACTGAAGAGCGAGTGGGCGTGGGGGAGGTGGGCATGGCAGGGTGTAGAGAGGAGAAGGGGTCTGAGTCAGTGAGTCAGCTTCCAAGAAGTGGTGTTTTTTCTGGGCTCTGTTAACAATGACAGTGGCACAAAGCAGATGGGCCAGGAGTGCTGTTTATTATGCTCTGGGTGAGACAGAAACTCGTGTCCTGCATTGTTAGTGCCATGAGACCTTCACTTCGTTGACCAAGACAGGCTGACCAAGACCTGTCATCTAAGTAACAGCATTACAAACTGAAGCATAAGTAGCTACTTGTCCTGTGCCTGGAGCTAGACCAGGAGCTGGTTTGATTTATAAGTATTTATGAATATTAAACCAGACTGTCCTTTCTGTAATAAATACTTATGGTAAGGACTGGCAGAACATCAGGAGGGGCTCCCTGTGGAACCTGTGGCTCATTCTGTGTTAGGTGCTTCAAACAAACTGTGGCAGGACCCCTTGTCAGTGCCTGGAACACGTCTCAGACTGGGGGATAGATTCAGTCATTGCCAGGGCCTGCTCCAAAGCACCTTCCCATGCCTGGGCTTCACCTGGGAAGTAACCACATCAGTGCTGAGGACACGTACGGGCAGATTTGCCACCGGAGAAGGCATCTGAGGATGCAACCATACCTCAGATAGGAATTTCACTGTCAGTGCTGACCATAATCCAACAGACAGAGGGTGAGAGCACCTCCATCCCCAGGAGGAAGTAGGGCAGCCCTGAGGTGCAGATCTGCACCACAGACCCTCAGGGTCTGGCCTCAGCAGCCAACTCTTAGAGGGGAGCAGTGAGAAAACTGGCTCAAGTCTGGCTCCACACCAGATATTTGCTGGCTGAAGCAATCCCAGCAGAATTATTCAGATATTTTCTAAAAGAACTTCACAGAAACAGCTCTTCAGTTTAAAAAAAAAAAAAAGTTAGTTAAATATATAAAGCTTTTATTGTATCAGGAATTAAATTAACTTCTCACACATGTACTTTGCACTGAATCAAAACAGGAAAACCCAAACAACAACACAACCCAAACAAAGTTCAGGAGTCTATAAAGGCAGCGGGGAGTCGCCCCTTCAGGGAGCAGTGTAACAAGCACCGGGGAGGGGCGGGGCGGAGCCGGAGCCGGGCACTCCCGCCACCCTTTTGGCACAGGTTTGGTTCCTCTCCCTCACGCCTGAGAACACAAAGGCTTTCTGCAGCTGCGGTTCCCCTGGCTGAGCACAGGCTTGAGGAGCTCAGAGGGTTGTACCGCTGGCCACGTTCTATGTCAGTTTATCAGCAGCTGGTGATGGGAGAACACGGACGCAGTCAGGACGCTGCTCTTTGGCGGCAGCTGCTCCACGGTTCCCGTGTGTCTGCTCCTGTGCTACAGCGACCTCCCGAGCCAGCCTCAGCCCTCCGCAGGGCTCCTGGTGCATCGCAGCACAGGGCGCCATTAACTTCCCAACTTTTAACATCACCTTTAACTACCCGTGCGGGAATGCGGGTTCATGAAGCCTCCTCCTTGTACTTGCCCTGTAAGTTTAACTGAGTTTATTTTTTCATTAAATTCACAATTGGTTTTAAACAGATGAGACCCTGCAATGGAATGAACTCTTTTCCTCCCTCATTTATGACTCCAAAGGCCACACAGATCCTGAAAACTGAGGCTCAGCTCTTGGAACACAGGCATCACTACTGTAGAGATTTCAAAACTAGCATTTGGAGAAACATTTCTGCACTGAAACAACTGCTGTGAACAGCTGGTTCAGTCCTCACCTGCATCAGAGGTTTCTGCCCGTACACTCCTTTCTCCTACCAGACACCTGAGACACACAAGCCTCTTGGTGCAGAGTGGGACACTCAACAAAAGCTTTTCTCTGCCACAAGACAAGACAACCTCATGACTACAGCTAAAAGAATTTCATGCTAGAAGAGGATTTCCATGCAGGTGTAAGGTTTAACAGCCTCTCTGTGATCCTTTGGGGTTTTTTATTTAGAAGCTGTGTATCTCAAGCATCTTGATTCTGGTTGTAGGTGTTCATCCAGTGCCGTGAGGCTGGAGTTTATTCGTTTCATTACTCTCATTCTGTTCTCAAGGCATCTGTTCAGGCTTTTGCTTACATGTACCTCACTGCTGAGTGATCTACCCTACATGGAACATACTGCATTTCGTTTTTAAAAGCCCCTTGATTTTGTCTTATCAGTGCTGTCAGACTACAAAACATTAAATTATAAAAAAGGCTGATATACACAATCCAATATCCAGCAGGATATTTGGTTTTGCACCACAGGTTGAAGGAAATGTTAAAGGTCAAGGAAATAGAAAAACAAATCCAAAAAGCTTCAAAAACAAGCCAGTTTTAGTTTGGATTTTCCTTTTAAAAAGATATAATGCTCTAATAAATGTAATTTAAGGAAGGTCATACACATGACCAGCATCTGCAGTAGGTCACTTCCTTATTTATCCCTCTCCCTCACAAAAATATATATACATATATTTATATAAATGAAATGGTTTTAGA
>NW_008599022.1:0-68977 GCF_000691845.1 Merops nubicus
TCCACTGAACAGTCCACCCATCAAATCGATATCTCTCCAGCTGAGAAAGAAGGATGCTATGGGGGACAGTGTCAAAGGCCTTAGCAAAGTCAAGATAGATGATGTCCACAGCTCTTCCCTTGTCCACTAGTGCAGTTGCTTCATCATTGAAAGCCACCAGATTGTTCAGGCAGGACTTGCCCCTGGTAAAGCTGTGCTGACTCTCCTGAATTGCCTTCTTGTCCTCCATGTGCCTTAGCATTTCTTCTAGGAGGATTTGCTCCATAAGTCAGACCCAGAAAATGACAAAAACTTTTTTGTTCAAGTAGACATACAGATTGGGGATTATTATGAAAATTTTAGCATTTGCTTCAGTCTGCTACTGTTTTAAGTACAAACTATATGTTGCCAATGTTGCTGTAGTATACATATTACACTATAGGTCAACAATGCATTTAAGAAATAGTAGGTAGCCTTCAACACAATGAAACATTGTAGTGTGGGTACCAGCAATCACTTTGTATGAGATTCTCTGATTAATTCTAATAATCGTATTACTTTGATGAGTGAAGGTGCACAAAAGATATGAGTACTTTAGTAACCCCTCGTGAAGGTGCCTTGAAAGCTGAAGAATGTAGTCAGAGTTTAAGAACAAACTCATTCTTTTTTGAACACTGAAAGCTTCAAGCCACCCCTTAGGCACGTTTTCAATGTGTTTTTCTAAAGCTGAATTTCCTTTTTTTTCCTTTTTTTTAAACTGACAGTCTTTCCTTTTCTTTATGATTTGTCAAACAGCAGTAGTGTACAATGTAGTGTAGCCGTGCAGCCAATAGAGCATAAACCCTGCTTTCTTTCCTGGTCCCTTCATCTAACTACAAATGCTAATTTGCAAACTGCATAAAAAGAATCAGTATCTTTCCAGTTTCCTTCTGTACTTCAGTTTTCCCTGACTCAATTCAACCTTTGTCCCGTTCTTTCCAATACGTTTCTTATATCTCCTGTTTCACTCTGCCTCCCCTCAAATATGCAGAACTAAGGGAGCTGTGAAATAAGTCATTTGCTCACTTTAAGTAAAACTTCTCACTGATAAGGTGCTAACATAAATCCTTATAGAACTGACCAAACACAGCCTGAACTGTATCTAGATGTCGTATCTTTGCTGAAATAGTGGTTTGCTAAAGTTTACTTTGGAAAAAAAAAAAGGAAAAAAATGCTCTCTCTCCTCCCACCCATCTCTTTAAACTTATAAATAAGTAAAAAACTCCTTCTCTTAACTTAAATCATTAAATCCTGACCTGAAATCAAAACACAATTCACCAGCTCCCCTTCCCCTGCAAATGCTATAAACAGTACTTTGTAATTAAACCTTTAGAATTTTAAACAAAGCTTATGAAACGTATTATATTCACAAGAACATCTACACTTGTTTGCTGCAGCTGGCTTCTGAGAAGCTGCAGCATTTTCAGATGCTAACATCTCTTATCTGAGCTCCTGTAGTCGATTGTGCAAGATTTATTAATCTTTTTCAATACAAACTAAAACTTCCTTGCGGAAAATTGTTTTACTTGTTACTGAAGAAGGCACTGCCAGTTGCTCTCAAAGCAGAAAAGATAACTAAGGCACTAAGCAATTTTTGAAACCACCTTTGCTATTTCACATGTATACAACTTACTGGAACTGGGACTAAATTTGAATGTGTATGGAATAGTTATCAGGGTACATATTCATTAATTTCATTTTGATAGTTGTCACTCATATCATCACCTTGGAAATATCTCAGGAGGAAATTTACAGACATTAGTTTTCCCAGGTTTCCTTTTTTTTTTTTTCTTTATATATCATCCCCACACATTTGCATGTGCAGAAGACGAAAGGAATAAAACCATTACTTACTCTGTACCTCACCTTAGAAAGCAGGACCCTACTAACAAAACCTGGGCCCTGAGTAAAGAATTCATTGACTAACTGTTTAACTTCCTTCCACAAAACAATAATGAATATAATACTGTGGACAAATTTTAACTAACATCAGAATTGTCCTTGAAATTTAATGAATACATACATCCTGTCAACTTCTGCAGATCTTTTAACAAATTCACAAATTTACAAAATTAAAAAAAAAAAACAAAACACACTTACTATGTTTCATAATGGATCCATTCCCTGGGGAACACTTGGAGTAATAGCTGTGTTTCTTATTGGTAAAAGGAAGTTGTTGGATTTTTTATTTCTTTTTACAAACACCACTTTCTGCTATTTTGTAAGAAAACCATAGGTAAGAATAGATATACAGAATTCTATTTTGCCTCATGAACTTTTTAGAGAATAATTAACATTTTAAACTGTGTTTTGTGAATCAAGGTGGGGGGGGGGGGGGTTGGCAAAAGCCCACCTGAAGTATTAAAGTTCAAGTTGTTCTTATTGGCTGACAATCAGGAGGAAAAGCAAGAACGCAAAGCCATAGATTTACTGAGGAATCAAGATCAGCAGGCACTGAATTCTACATATGGATTTTTACAGAATGGATTTTTAAATAGGAAATCTTATGTGCCATACTTACGGATTCCAGATGATAAAAGAACGCATTTTAGTTGTTTTAAATTTTTGTGGAGAGATGTCTGACATGTTCTTTGTCAGTCCTCTGAATGTGAGGATGAAAGATGATACTGTGCTAGAAAAAATATTTTCTGTGAAATCTTGAAATCTAGCATGTACCAGGGAGGGGTTTAGTCAGCAGAAATATAATTGTATAGGATTCACAAGATGTTTGATAATTGTCTACATTTCATTTTGGAAAAAAAAGTGTTTGCAAGAGATACAGAGTAAATAAGCAGAGCAAGAACTTCAGGCCTCAGCTACTATATTTATGTGCATATATACAAAGCCTTGTGACTATTCTGCAGGCAGGATGCCATTGACTTTTCCATGACGTTAAGCAAGTGATTTATGTGATCAGGTGAAGACATGTACATGATATTTTTTGTCAGCTCATTTCCTCTTTATGCCTGTACTTTAATTTGGAGATAAATTTAAGCTTCTACCAGCTGACCTATATTGTGCTGGAGACAAATGTTTAATGTTTTGGTATTATGAATTAAGCAACTCTGAAAAATGTTATTTCCGTCCAAATTTTGCACAGATGACATTTCCTCAGATGAAACACAAAGATGTTGCACTGTTTGAACACGTATCTACTCTTTGTGAGAAGTGTGAGTGCATTGTTGTGGTATACAAACCCAATGTAGGCCTAATGAATGTTTATATAAAAAATGACAAAACGTTGCACAATACACACGTACCTGTGGTATTGGCCAAGTCACACATAGTGCATTGAAACAGAAGTCTGAATAGCATGAATCATTTGCTAGGTTAGACTTTGAAAACTGGAATCAGAGGGATCAAACCAAAGAACAGTTATTCCCAAGTCTAACTAGATATTCTGTTTGTTATTGTGCCATTGAAAGCACCATACAAAATGGGGTGTTTTCTGAACTACTCTTTTTTGGTGTTGCAATGGATGACAGTATGAAAGTCCTCATCTTTCTCAGCAAGGAGCTTTGCAGTGAGGTGAAAAAGACACCTCTGAAGTCAAGAGATGGAGACAAAAATTTCACCATGCTAATGCCTGCCCTACAACCCAAAAGATTCCATTTCAGTTCAGATTTTCTTTACACTCTGAATGAATGCTGTGGGTCTTGAGAGATTCTACCACTGAGGAGTCCTTGGCTATACTAAGGATGTTCTTTGAAACTAGCAGGGGTAACACTTGTAGTCCACTCCTTTGGATTGTAAAGACTTGCATCAAATGGAAGTGGACTGATTTGTGACACTGTTCCAGTCCTGAAAACAGAAGCAATATAGCTGAACACTGCTCTGTTATGCTCCTTGAAGGAGACTCTCTCTTCCCTGAAGACATGCTTGATGCTAAGCATGGGGTAGACAAGGTTTGCTATGCTCAGTAACCATTCCTTCTGGTGCCTAGCCTCCTCAAAATGTTGCAAAGTTGCAATGAATAAAGGTAATGAACTGTATTTAATAAACTGGAGAGTTTTGTAGTTGCAAACTCGTTTTTTTTTAAGTCCTCATTTGTTTCTCTGAATTCTCTATATAAGCTAGTGGAAAGAGGTATTGATGGAATTGATGGCATCAATGGAATTTGTAGACAAATAAAAAAGTGAATACTGATGAATCACCAAGGGGATCTATAATTTTAAAGGCTAATGTATCTCTTTCCATCATCGTCTTCTGTTAGATTTATCCAACACACCAGAACAAAACTGCAGGAAATCAGGAGTCACAGACTAATGCATGCTGTGCACAGGTGAATTATTAATGATTTATTTATAAAGAAACCAAATACAAATTGTAACCTAGACATAAATCAAATAGCACTCAAAGATTCATTTTCTCCTAACTCGTGGCCAATAGCCACTAAAGGACACAGCAAACAACATGACACCCTCATACATCAGGCATCTTGCAGTTCAGTCCATCTTCTGATTCTCAGCAGCAGGCAGAAGAACAGGATCATGTTCCAAATTGAAGCTAACTTCTTGTGGCTTCTCAAGTTCAAGATACACTCCTTGAAGCCAGAGTTTCTCTTTAAATCTGTTTAAAAAAGGTCAGTTAATATTGCCTATATTTTTAATTGTGGCAGTTGCAGCATTCCCTTTCATAAGCAACACTGTGGTGACTGGCACAGACTGTTCTCTATGATCATAAGAAAATATGAGATTAGAGATCAAATAAAGAATGATTCCAGACAGAATATGAAATGTCTTACTGCCAATAACAAATAACTAGAGGGCACTTTAGTTACAAAGTACAGAAGAGATGAGAAAAATTAAGATAAATTTGACCTTTTGTATGATTTACACAGAACCATAGAATTTTTTTAGGCTGGAAAAGACTTTTAAGATCGAGTCCAACCATTAACCAAGCCCAGCCAAGTCTGCCACTAAACCATGTCATGCAGCACCACATCCACAAGTCTTTTAAATACTTCAAGGGATGGTGCTCACGTTTTAATCATACTGAATTCTCTGTGTGCCCTAGGTCAGATTAACATACTCTTGAATTTGTTTGTTGTAGAATATCTGCCATTTCTCAGCAATGCAGAAAAAAAAAATGAACAAACTGTACGGAATCAATGGTTAATCAGCTGGACATGAGGGCAGGTGCAGGCAGGTTATGATGAAATGAGAAGAGCTTTTGAATCAACATATGTAATAATTTTCCTTTCCTTTTCTGCATTGCTCTGTCTAAGCTCCTGAGGTTTGCCTATCTAAAGATAAAAGAATACTGCTTTTGAAATTTTTTTTTTCATTTTTTACCACTATGGCTTTTTGCCATAGCATTCACCAGATATGAAAAGTTCAGAAAATAGTCAGACACTTTTAAGCAACAAAAACTTTTTAATGTGACCAGTGTAGACTTAATATTTTGAGCACCCTGTGAAAGACTAGGCTGATAGCAATCCCACAGATTCTCAACCACTTTCCCAAGTCATGTTAACCTTCACTTCTTTAAAACCATGAGACTCCTGGAGCCTCTTTTCCATTAAACTGCTCCACACACCTTCTACAAAGAAAACCATTTTCGTGTATCATCATGAAACTAGCTTTTCACCATAAAACAATCTTACCAATTTCAGAGCTGTGTAATAAACATTATCAATAGAATTGTTCAGGTATTTTCTATTGAAAATCTCTGACAGAGAGTCTTGTTTTTATGTGCAGAATTTCTTCCTACATCTCTATATCACCTCATTTTATCTGATGTTTCCAAGAAAATAGAGAACTAATAGTAGAATAAACTAGATTAGTAATGGTCACATGGTATAGAAACTCTCACTTCCCTGAATACATTACTCGAATGACAAGCAATTCTATCACCATAAACTACAGCAGGCTATCAGAACTTGGAGGCAATTCAGGAAGCAAGATTTAATCTTGTGCAAGAAGTCACCACAAAGACTGTTGACTTCATATGTCTCATTTAATCTTCTGAAATTGCACAGTTGGGAGTTTAGTCATCTTTAATCAACTAATGAACAGTGTTTCTGTGCTATTAGGACTGCTACTTATTCTTCTAAATAAGATGTTTACCTAGTAGAGAAATTTGTTTACATATTCTGCTATTGAAACTTCATGTTCTTGTAGTTATATCAATTTGTATTTTTGGAATACTTTGTATATTTGAGCTATTCAGTCTTACATTAATTTCTAGATTAAGATCTCTAGATTTTGAAAAAAAAAAAAATTCATTAAATACCTTATTGCACAAACTGCATTTTCTGTTCTATTACAAGGTCTTTCATCTAAGAGATTTGCTTATCTTCTGATGAAGAATGTAAGTGGAAAAGGCAGTGGCATATTATACTCTTAATTTATATTATGCAGAAATTCATAGGTTTAGGAAGAGTGTTTGACTTGTGCTTTGTCAATCAAGGTCCTTACAGCTACTGGAGTATTAGAAGATGTATCAGAGAGCAAGCTGCACATTACCTTACTGGGAGATGTTTAGCCACTGGCCTTTGTTCTCGCACACAATGCATGTCATGGGCTTGTACTAACTCAGTTGTGGTGACATTCACTTCTTCTGAAAAGTATCCATCTTCCCATTCTGATTTAGTCTGAGTTATAGTGGAAATTTCTGGGGTTTTATTTTTCTCTGAAACAAAACATGAGCATTAGTAAGTGGAAACAAGGTGCTCATTTAATATGCCAACAATGTGCCTAAAAGCCTGCAGCTGGCAGGATGAATTACCTATGACTTTTACAAAAGCAGAACAGTGTGCCTTTCCAATTTCATTGCTGGCAACACAGATATATTTCCCAGTATCTGCAAGGACTACATTTCTTTTTAAAAGGTAATATGTATCTCCTAGTTTCTCAGTCTGTAAAGCAACAGAAAGCACAGAGGGGATTATTAGTAGCATGAAGTAAACATATTTTGTTTCTCTCAAGAAATATTTCAAGAACATTAAAACATACACTGATGTCTCCAGATACCAGTTGGATATCATCCTTCATCCAGCAGATATGCGGTTTTGGCTTTCCATGTATAGTACAATGCAGGATTAAATCTTCTCCTTCTTGTAGGGTTGTATGTCCAAATTTTTGTATGAAATTTGGCTGTTTTCCATGTACTAAAAAAAAAAAAAATATTCACTGTATTTTAAAAGGCACAACTAAAACAACTTAATAAAAAAAAATTCTCATAATTATAAAGTTCACAACATTGCATGATAGCAATGAGAGCTTTTATTGATGCCTGGAACTCAAGATAACTTATTTACAAGACAATTCATAGATAGATATTGTTTATCTATATAATATAAAGCCTGTTGAAACACATGGACATTCAGCACCCAGGAATTTCATGCATTGGCATATTAGTTCCATAATAATGCTAAAGAATTATGTTCTTTGTGCAGGTAGTAGGGAAGTCGATGTGGATTACTGTGTTTCATTGAAGCGTATTGTGTTTCAGTGAAAGTGGAAGAGTAAATATTACCCACAAATTTAAAGTGACAAAGTCAGGAGAATAAATTTTGCATTTAGTGCATTGCTGTAAATCATGTTCTTTGCTTTTTCCCCACAATTCTTCTAGTCAAAAAAATGTTATTTAAAATTTTTTTAAAAACATATTTTTATGTATTTGCAACAGTGAAGGCCAGAGTGTGCCCTCTGTACCACTTTGATCAAGGCAGTTATTTTGGCCACCATTAATACCAAAGCCACATACTACCAGATCATGCAGTATAAATCTGTTTCATATGGGCAAACAATTGCACTTCTATTGCAATAAGCAGAGCATATGAGACTGAGTTTGAGTGTTGGCTTTGCGTCAGCTGTGGGAAGACAGATGACACCTCAGCCAGTGCAAGGCTTGCCTAACATAGATTAACCCATCAAAAGCATTTCAAGAAACTTCACTCATCAGCATCAGTTTGTACTGAATCAAAGCATTACTTCATGTGGCATGTAATTTCATGAGCTGTAAAGCTGGATTTACTAGATCACTGTACCTGAACCTGAGGTTCCACTTACATTCCACCTCCAGGGCCCCAATAACAAAGCTGATGACCTTGGAACTCAAACTGAGTATTCCTGACACCAGGAATACAAAGCATTGGATGTTTACACAGAGAAACACAGACACCTACCACAACAAATATGAACCTTCTGCATTTCTGTCACAAAGAGTGTCTTCCAGTTTCTCTTTGCTATAAATTGTTCCTTGTGTTCATGCTACTTAACAAAAGTAATCATCGGCCTTCTCAGAAATGGAAAATTACTGAAATGTGCAACACATAGCAGAGCCTGAAACTGCTCTTAACTATGCCAGCCTGACTCCATTGTTCCAAGATTAAAAGTTTTTCTTTGTTATTGTGAAAGAAAAATCAATGTATCTCACAAAGGTGTTCAGCCACTTCTAATGAGCAGTATAACGAGCCCTTGGCTATTTTTGCCAAATGTGTCAGTGTGATGAGTCAGGCAGTTTCATCCACTGCTTAAGTGAGTTCTTACTTGCAATAAGCTTTCAAGCTCAGCTGCTTTTACATTCTGCCTATCCACTGTAGGACTGGCAGCACAATATAGAGCAGAAGTAGATGAATTTTACTCTCTCATGCTCTTGCTAGCCTAAGGTCTCTATTAGCCAGTCCTAGCAGCTCAAACAGCTTAGTCATGCACAAGCTGCCACCACCATTGCATTGCATGCACCTGAGGCACAGAAATTTGGGATCTGCAGCTTCACTTCAAGCAAGAGAACCAAGCTTACACCTCTGCCTCCTCTTTGCAGGCAGCTGGCAATAAATAACAAACAGTGCATGATTAGCTTGTATTCCTGTGGAAAAAAAAATTAAGTGGGGATCAGCCACTCCTTGTGATATTTTTGGCTGGATTCCATTACTTGTGCAGTTTGTATTACCTTGTGAAGTCAGGCTGCATCTCATATCAGGATGGGTTTTACCATTTAAAAAAAAAAAAAAAAAAAAATCTTCTGATTGGAATGGTGATAATGATCAGACCTCATCTTGGTTTTGTATCGGTAAGCAGCAGAACCTAAAAACTAACATGACCTGTTTCTAGAGAGCAAAGAGAAAAATATGTGCAAAGAAAACCATGAAGTGACAGTTACTACAATTCTAAAGAACAAGCCAGAAGTCAATAGGGAAAAGAAATCTGCTGTAAAAGAGTTCATCCTCTGACAGCAACCTTCAAAGGAGAATGAATGGTTATATTTCACCAGTGATTTTCCGCATGATATAATACTGAAATGTCAGAATAAGCTAAGACAACTTGTCAGTCAAAATTGATTTCTTGGCTGGACATCCCACGAACCACAAAGATTAGAAGGAATGGATTGTTTTTTTTTTTTTTTTTCCTGTATTGTGGAGGGAATACATTTCAAGTAGTCAGGGGTACTGAAACCGCACACTGATAGCTGCAGAAAAAATATTCTGTCAAATATGAAATATTACAGAACTTATTTGTAGGAATCAATAGGGTTCTGCTGCAAACTGGACAACCAGCACAGAAAACTCAGCAGTCTGAAGCAATGCAAAAACTGCAGGTGGAGAGCTCTCCTGCATCTAGCTTTATCATACAGCTTTCACCCCTGCCCCAAGTGATACTGCCTCTCACACACACAGGCAGTATCATGTCAAGGCAAATTATTTCCAGTAGCCATTTTTTATTACCTTGTTTCACAGTTAATCTGTTCACTCTGGGCATGTAATTTCCAGTCTCTGATGTCTTGAAATGTGTTTTAGCAAATTTATCAACTTCCCCTTATAGTCTCTAAAAATTTAGGCTGGACTGAGATTCACACCATGCTGCTCAGAGACTTTGGATTCTTTTAGCGCTGCTCGAAATGAAGACATTGCACTTTATTGTCTAGAGGCTTTGTCTCAGTGAAGCTCCTAACACAATCAGAAGGAATTTTATTAAGGAATACCAGGTGACCCAATTTATCTGAAATATCTATAATCCAGAGCTTTAGTCTCCATGAATACCATAGTGTAATCTCATTAAAAGAAGTCTGAGCAGTAATTTTTAAAGACACAGTGCCTCTAGGGCACAAATGTATATATATACACACAAAAAAATTTATACCTTACCCTAGCAAAATCTCCAGAGAAAGGTCCAGAAATAGTAACACCTTACCAGTCATTTGAGAGGAAGCCACCTTCTCCATTGCAGCTCCAGCCACATTGGATCCAAAGTCAACTAGAGAAATGCCTCATCCTCCCTTTGCCTATTCTTTCACACCTGTGCCCTCAGATGGGCTGCTTCTTTTGGAAAATAAAAATAATTAATCCCCTTGCCCTCCAAATTTATGATGCACCTTGCATAAATACCCCATCACACAACTCCACATGTTCTAGTGAGCCAATCATCTCATTCACTGCTTGCTTTCTCAATGGGTGTCTGCACATGGGGAAAGAGGAAGGGAGGCTAGGTTAGTAATATGCCCAAGTATAACATTTTTACTGTAAAGCAAGAGAGACTGAGATTTAAATTTGCTCTTTAAGAGAGCAATTAGGAAGCTGTAAACATTTTGAGGACTTGAAGTAACTATAGCTTCAAACCTGTGACTGTGATGAGGGGAACTCTGCACCCTAAAACAAGAAAGTAGCAGAACCAGATCAATATGAAACACCAAGATACATTCCCTGCTTCTACAGTATGGTTAAAAAGAGAACACATGAAGCATGTAAAACATAAACTATAAAAAAAAATTTTAAAAAGGGAGGGGGTGTAAACATCACATTGAAATTTTTGCTGAAACAGAGTGACTGTGGTTTTCTTTCAGAGAAGTATTATTGTATCAGGAGACTACATCACTATCACTATTTTTTTTTTTCTTCAAAGATTATCTGAACAGAAGACACCAGAAATTTTCCAGCAAAACATTTTGGGCATTCATTAGGATCCTTAAATAAAGAGTATTTAAACGCAGACTGTCAGCACAGCAATAATCAGCATTATGTGTTTGTTTACAAAACAAAGCATTAAAACCAGGAGACTTGGAGTGTCCTGCTGTGTATCTGGTATTTCTAGTCTCTCTCTCTTTTTAAAATCTTGTTTCTTGCAGCAGTTAAAAATGCAGCTGGTATCCACATATCTATTTAAAAACTGCCTTTAAAACCACTCCACATTTAAAGTAGATGCAATACCATACTCACAAAATCCAGTTTTGTCAATCTAAAATTCACAGAAATGTTCAAACTCTCACAGGAAAGACTTAATGAACAAATAAATTACGGACTTCTACAATGATTTGTTAAGATCTGCAGATGTGTTAAGGCAATTTCTGGCCTTATATCTTTTTGCATTTAATAATTATAAGATCTGAATATGCAAAAATTACAACATTCTCAGAAGTGACAAGGTGGTTTTTTGACATTTTACTGTTTTACTGTGTCTGTTATATAGCAGTAGCATGAATATCACACTTGTATGTACTCTTCAAAATAATAAGCTCCTTAAGTTTTAATAGTTGGATTCATTTGTGTCTTACTTTCTTCTCACAAGTTAAACATGAAAGTTCTTACTTAACATTTCAACAGGAACTCAACTCCAAGATTTAATCCAGTAGCAGGAAGCTTACTTTTCACAGATAACATGTTTGAGTGAAAATGAAAGTGGATGCCTTGGCACAGGAGCAGATCGCAAGCCACTTCAGCTGCTTCTGAATTGAATAGCAAAATTGAGGCTCCCTTTCCCTAGAAAGGCTACTGGCTTCCCTGGCTGACAGGTGATCTATTGGGATCTTCCATATAAGCTTCAGATCCATAAAATTTGAATGAAGATGTGCAAAGAGCACTACGTTAATCTACCCCTCCCAAATGGAATAATTTTGTTTTGTCTTGCCATAGCTGAAGACAAGATGACCCTTGATACCTTTTTTTTCTTTTTCTGTGAGGTTTTGTTGAAATCTGGGCTACCTAATTTGTCAGTTACAACAGGAATTTATGGTTCAAGCTGGAAAAGGAGTGTTAAGCTCATGAAATGTAGCATTCCACTACCATCCTGCTTTGGTAGTTTTGTGGGCTGAGAGCAGCTTTGCTTTAGTGGCTGTCTAGATAGAAGTGGCATCAAATGTCCTTCTCCAGCCAATAAAACTGAGCACGGGTGCTGTTTCAACAGCACATCATATCAGTAAACAGTTACAGGGGCATCATGTCAATACACCTTCCTCATCTGGAAATCCTTCCTGGAACATATAATCCCAAAGCAAGTCTCAAATATCAACACCTTGAAAAAGTCCATCAACATAAACTACTTTTATGTCTTATTCAGTACATGAACTACCAATGGAACTTTGAACATATGATAAAAAAAGAGAAAAATATATAGGGAAAAGATAAACTTCAGTAACAAGGATCATTTAATAAACTGTTTAAACCATAATCCAGATGAGAAAAAAAATCAGTATTTTATTGATTTTAAATGTTTTTCTGCTAACAGAGCAAAACAGAAGTATACTTGATTAGACATGCAGCATGATACATTCTCAGAATTTTACAAAAGGCAGAATATACTTGTTCGTAGGCATATGCAGCACAGATTTGTAAATTCTGGAATAAAATTTACTCTCGCTCTGAGGCTTCTCTTTAACTTCTCACTTTTTAGAGAAAAAAAAATTACAGTCCTCCCTGTTATATTTGGAACTGGGAGTGTAAGACAAACACCAATTAAAGGCTACATCACTGGATAGGTTCTAAATAATACTCATAAAAAATTGGAATATATCCCACTTGGATTCAAAGCTGCCTCTCTTGAACTCACACTATTTTGTAAACTAGCCTTGTATTCTGGCTGTCATTTCTCAGGTAATGCAAATAACAGAGATCTCTGCCACTTGTTCTAGAACCTGTTGAATAGAGTTAACAGAAATAGATTTAATGCAACTATGTATGAGGTAGAAAGTCTACACACCTGCTCCCTTGTAACACCCTAGGAGCCTGGATGTACGTCACAAAGTGTTACAAGGGAGGGGAAAGATTTTGTTCCCATAATCTGTGTACACTCCTCCGGTAGGTTTGTGTCTGTCTGTTGCCTTTTTAATTTGTAGAGCTGAGTATCATAAATAGTGAGTGATCTTTCTCTAACTGCCAGCAAACAATCAGATCCAACTACAAGCCTAGATCCAAGCTATCTCCAATTCTTGCTCCACGACATGACAAAAAGCTCATATTTTCTCCTGCTTTGATAGAACTCCAAGTGAGTCTGGGACAATTTTTTTCCAAGCAGAGCTGGAATTCTAGCACCAGACTTGCTTCCTGAAGGACAGGGACACACCTCACCGTGTTCTTTTGCTCAGCAAATGGCTCTCCTCCAACCAAAAAGGTCAAATGCACATCTCTGAACTCACACACTGGCCGTAGAAAAAAGACAGAACAATGAGCATTCTAGCACTGACCTTCCTGTGGCAGACGATCATCTGTAGATGACAATCCACAACTTAAAAGAGATGCAGCTTTGAGCCTGGCATCTCTGTAGAACTACAATGAGTCTTTCTGTCACAAGCCTTACGATGCTTAATTATTAATTTAAAGGCATAATTCTGGTAGAGGCAAGGCAAAAGAGGAGAGAGAACATATCCACTTTCATGCCTAGTTTTTTTTGTGTGTGTGTGTGTGTGCATACATTTAGCTTCAATACTAAAGACAAAAATGCCTGAAAAAGTGACCCGAGTATTATATAAAGTTACTTAGAATATCTCAAAAGGATAACCATGATTACTTTTAATTTTTGTATGATGGCAACTCACAGCAAAAATAGGATTGAAGGGCAGCTGTCACCTAGAAGCCTAATTTTGAAACAGAAAAGGAGAGTTATAAAGAGGATAAAGTTATCAAGTGCTGGCAGCTCTGCAGCAGGCAAAACCTTACAATACATAGTAGAGGCATTTTGTCTTGTTCTTACCACAATATTGCTTAATGTACCATTTATGCAAGTCAGCTTGCTCATGTAGGTACTTTGCTGTATATTTATAAAAAACATACATAAAGTCACAGGAGCACAAAACCACTAAACTGAATTTTACACCCACAAAAATTTATACAATCAGAAATATACTCATTATTAAAATTAGCTTTATTATGAAATGGAAAGTACACTTTAGGAAAACTGATGATTTTTATAACTGAGAAAATTCTTATGATCCAAAATTTTTGGGAGATGACTGAACTTAGAAAGTTGTTCATTAAAAGTAATGCAAAATTTAGTTAGAATTTACTTTGTTGCCCCATCTGCTCACCACCTCCTCCTTCTCCTGCTCCCTCTCATATTGCTGTGAGGTTGTATTCCCTAGAGAACTTCTCCTGTTTCAAAGTAACAGGAATTTTAATAAAGTTGCAGTCACTGGGCCAAAACATCTAAATGTCAGTCTTCAATCACACTGACCTCTGGCAATTTGCAATATATATTCTGCTCATATCATGCTACACAGTAAAATATTTACTTCATTTCAGCAAATTATGTAAGAAAAAGTATCTATTTATTTCCTCTCTACACCTTCACAGTTTAGTACGAAAACTGCAAATCAAAGATGCAGGAAAAATCGTGTAGCAGTTCGTTAATTGTTTTTACTGTAAACATACAAGTACTAGAGCTAAAGAATGAAGTTACATTTGAGGATTTGCAAATGAAATATTCCACTGGCACAGTTACATCAATGTTATAAAATATTTTAACAAATTACTATTTCAATAAAAAATACTTGTGGTTGTGCTTGTCAAGAATGAAACACAATATGTACATGAACAAAGTTCTGGTTTGGACAGCTTTGAAGTTATAGGAGAATTCTATTTGATTGAAATAAAATGTTGGGTTTTGTTTGTTTGTTTTGCTTTGTTTTCTTTTAATGTGAATACACTTTTGAGTATTTGCCCAATTTGGTTGATTCTGTTTGAATTCAGCATGTTAAACTTTTAAACATGCACAAATCCTTACTTTATAAACTATTATCTTTCCTGTCTGATACTAACACTGTAGTGTATTATTAGAAGTATTTATATCCTTACTTTTATAAGAAAGCAGAGAAAATATCACATGCATCTACCTAAGCAGACTGGTATGTTGGAACATCTCATTTTGTAAACATCTGGGATTTTGGTCTACTGTATACTAGGTGCCACTTACACAACTTCTGATGATTCTGGGTCAAATCTTTATAGTGCAGATGATCTCACCTCTAACTGGAACTACTGCAGCTTTCATTTGTGGAGATTATCTGCCAGGCTGAGACAGATTTAAATCTGACCTATGCCACTGCAATCGTGAATGGTATGATTCCTTTACTAAGAAGCTTTATCCTACAAATATATATTTGTTAAAGTATGTTGCTGTAAATGATACATTCAATGCTCAAAAAACATTTCAAGACCCTCCCAAAAAAAGGCATATAATAAAATATAAATTGATCTGAGCACTCTACCAAGGTGTATCTTGACATTTAATAACTATAACAATTAAAAAGGTTTCTTTTATCCATTTTGTAAGAAAGTAAAACTCTGCCCAGAAAAACTTTGTAATTTTTTCCTCAACATCATTATGAGAAAGAAGAGTAAGCACATAATACTGGTATTAAAGAAACAAGCAATATATTGAGTGTGACATAAAAGTGGTTTGAGAGAGACTGTGAAAGATGCAGCCTATGAAAAGAAATTTAATGTTGTCTTAGCATGTGAGAATTAAGTTCAGTGCAGTCAACATTGTACTTATTTTGTGAATAGCCAGTACATTAGTGATACACTAATATAAAGAACACACACCATTATCCAGTCTATTCTTTTAATAGGTGGCCTGTTACCTGTCACGTGGAGAATGGCACTTGAGGAGATAGTGCCGTTCAAATTTTTAGCACGAACAACATAGAGGCCAGCATCTTTATCACACACCTTCTGAATGAACAAAGTATGCTTTGTCTCCTTTTGCAAAAGCTTTAAGTGCTCATCTGCAGTCAATTTCTGTCCCTTCTTGTACCTGAAGCAGAGATTCAGTTTTGAAGTCAGATATATATCACTGTATGACAACAGAGCTTTGCAAATTCAGACAACCTCTGTAACACTACCCTGACAAGAGACAGAGCTCACTGCTGTGCTCTCTCTCCTCAGCTTTACAGTTAGTCGTGAATATGGATGAATATTAAAACAATTCAAATTGCTGGATAATACATTCTTAGTACTGGAAAATGTGGTTCTGAAAATGGTTTTCAATAGTTACCTCACTGCAGTATTGGAAAGAGCAGCACAAAGGCCTCAGATTTGTGCTGAAACATTTTTGCTAATAAGGGGTTGAGTCAATCCACACTCAACTCATTAACAGGCTCTTAAGATGTGTAAGTAATGTACTAACTCTCTGAACTCGTGTCTGCCATAAAAATAACAGACAAAGACCCCAGCCCACTTAATATTTACTCCATTCACATCATCTAACAGGACGAAAAAATGCATCAGGAGTTAGTTCTGACAACTGGTGTCGTATTCTAACACCTGAGGATCTGTCACTGTGAATTGGTATTGAATATAACAGCTGAAATACTGAATATATAAGCTACATTTAACCTTACACAAACACAGAAGTGTTTTTCCACATGTACCCAAAACATACAACCAAAAAATGTTTCCATCTGTACATAATGCATGGTATTGGTGAATTTTTAGTCACAAAGCTCTCCCTTTTTTTCTCTGTTTTCATAAATTTCTAATTTGAGAAATGTTTTCAGTTGAATGTTATTTGCTTTACAAGACCATGTATCAACAGTGTATGTAGTTTTGAGCTAAATTAATACTTTCTTACAATAAAATAAAATTGAAGGTACCTTTTTTCACCATCATATCCCTCAAAGGACAGAATACCAAGATTTAAAACACTGTAACTTTATTGATACCAACACAGCATAGCAGCAAGGTTGCAGTGTCCAGTATTTTCCTCAGTGTCATAGAATAAAATTCAGCTTACTAAAAGGTTATAGTTTGCCTAATTCTTTATATGTGTAATAATAAACTTAACAACAAAATGTTTCCAGTAAGAGATATATCTAATTTTAATACATTAAAATAAAGTCTTCCATTGTGAAAGTCTAATGGAATAAGTGGAGAAATAGCAAATGAGGTAATATTTTAGGAAAATATATCTACACTTAGAGGACTACTACCAAAAATAGAGGACTATTTCAAAATCTTGAAATCCTGCCTCTCTTTCAGTCCCTATTTCCTTTGGCAGTGAATTTTAAAAAGTCATGTTAAAAGATGTTTATATTACATTATCTGTATTTTTCACAAATGCAGTATAAAGCAATCTAATCAGAGATACAGCAACTGAAAGAGAGAGAGAGAATAAAAACATTGAGATATAAATGTATACAACTGCTTCTCTTAGTGCAGATATTTAGGAGATCTTTTTAACCTGCAGTCTGTCCAGTTTTTGACAAGTAACTCTCACATACATATATATTTGTGTCTATGTATATGTAGTGACTATATATATATTACAGTGTACATGTACATTTATGTGTCTTTCCATCCATATATAGCACCAAGATACTGAGAAAATGCAGGTGACTAAGTCTGGAGTGTGCATTTCTGTTAGGAAATTACTGAACAAGTGGAATGTCATATTCCAGAATATAAATACTATATGACATATTTGTTTAAAAAAGATTGTGTATGCTTGCAGTAGTTTGATGCTGTCATTATTCATAAAATTAATTACAGAGAGATTATTCCAAGTAGGTTAATAGTCAAAAGTAATTTTGAAGGTGGGAATCATGCACAAGTGTTGAAGAGAAAGGATACAAACCATTTATTCTAGTTTACAGATTAATTAATTTGGTTATAAAGGGTCTAGGTTTCTTAATAGGTATATTTACTGCTTCTCATTATAAGCTACCCACCATGTCAGTGTAGGCTCTGGGAATCCCGTTACTTCTACTTCCAAAGTTACTGGAGAACCTTCCATGACGGTTTTGTTAGACAGAAGCTGGGAGAAGTTAGGCACCTGTCCAGTTAGGCTGGCCATGCTGTTCTTTTCTGATGAACTTTTAATCTCTTCTCGGGTGACCATCTGCCTCTGAGAGCTTCTGGTGGCATCTGATTGAAACACGAGACCTGAGAATCCATCAGGCAAAGCATGCAGCCTCTCCTGGGTTTTAATACAGTTATTCAAGCCATGCAATTGTTCTTGTGTTTTTGCCATGCTTTTACAAAGTTCAAGGTGTTGCAAATGTGTTTTGCACACTTCACTCAGCATGCTATATACTGGTTGGGCATTTATACTGCAAGAAGCTGCGCTAGCTTCACATGTTCCTTGTAAGCTACAAGTCAAATGAGAGACTGCTCTGACTTTTGGACCAGACTCTGCTGAAGAGATACAAAACTTCTCAAACTGATCTGGTGGACTTTCCATTCTATTATTTGTAGCATCAGCATAAGCAGAATTTGTTAAAAGATCAGATGCTTCCATCACTCTTTTAATACCAGCTTTTTTCTGCATTTGCAAGCTACAGGAACTGACATGCAGACTATGAGAACTACAGCAGCACTGCTCTTCTAGGTCTGTTTCAGAATGCAAGAGGTTGGATTCTGGTGTCTCAGAAAGCGGTGGCAAAGAGATATCATCAGGTGATGTACACTCATATTCATCTCCAGAGGCTACTTCTTCTGCCAGGAATTCAGCCTGTGAACTATCCTCTTTGGCTGAAGATGACAGCTCTGTATCCTGTGAAACGAGATCCTCACCCGCTGGACAGATAATTGGAATATCAGCCAATTTATTCCTCCCCTTAAATTAGGAGGAGAAAGAAGAGAAGGGAAAAAAAGAAAATGAAAGCGAGAGAATGAGTTATCTTTCTATGCATTGCCTTTTCATGCAGAAACCAGCAGAAATATTCAAAATATTTCTTCTAATTAAGTTTAATGCATTCTGAGAAGCAGAAGAAATTATGTAGAGAAGGATAATTAATCAGAATATTTTGCAGCAGCTAATTGGAACTTGAAATTCTTTGGATAGATTCTATCAGGTATTATTAAAATAAATGTAAGCATTTATTTAAAAAGCAACAATAAAAGAAAAAGTGTCCCATTCTACAAAGGACAACCTATGGATTTCCTGTAGGTGCTGTTCCTAAGAGCATTTGCAAGGGGAAGGTGGAGAAGCAGGTGGCCTGATTACATCTAAATGGGAAACAGTTACATAGCAATAAAAATATATTAGCAGCTAAGTTACTGGAATGCAACTCTAAGAGAATCACCAGTCATTTTGGAGAGTTACAGAATTAAACCAACATCTTTAAGATATTTTCCAAGCATTTTATATTTCCCTTATTTTTTGCTAGGTCATTCAAGATCTCATTCAAATATTAAGTAATATAACCAACGGTAAAATTCTTTTTATATTATCTTGGATCCAGAATTTTTTTTTTTATAAATCCCTCTCATTACATGTCAGAAAAAAAAAATGGATGTGGCATGACTGTCTTAATTTTAATCACAAAGTATCAAAGACATTATTTGATTTATTATTTTGCTGCCTTTTGATTTTTATATAGATGCCTAACCACATATTCAATTCAGGCCTCTTTCATTTGTGCCACAGCTCTCAGCAAAGGTGTTAATGTCTAAAAATAACATATTATTTGAGTTCTATACAAAACTATGTAATCTACTAAGCAATGTTTCTATCACCTCTAAACTATTCACTCAAATCAACTGTATGATACACTGGATGTCATTGCTTTCCAATCAGGTCTCTTTGGCAGTATCCAGTATGAAAGTGCAGTTGCACATTTTTTTCAGCTTTCTTTTTGCTTTATTGCTCTAAATATAGCCTAATAATCAGTGCACAAAAAGTGTGTAGTAAAAAAGAAGCAATTACATGTGCCCTGGTCCTATAGATATGGTGGTTTTAATGCGGACGTTTTTCCAAGTTAACACATTTGCTATTTCAAAGCCACATGATTCATGACAGATTCATGAAAGAATGATGGAAAGAAAGTTGGGATTTTACTCTATTTTACTAAATACTTGAATTAAATTGTAAGTTCAAGTTTTGGTATTAACTGCATTTTCCACAAGCATCCCCTAATGAACACTAACCCCAAAGTGTCTTTCAGTATGAATATATGTCATTAATATATTTTGGATATAAACTTGATAAATTATAATTGACTTTCCAATTTGGTGAAATGTGTCAAATTTTCCAATTACTCAGAAAACAATAAATATTGAGCTACTTGTTCCTTCTGCACATATCCAATTTTTTATTTTTTAACCAGTGCACTAATTAATTGCAAACTGTTCCTAAGAAAATGTTATTTTTAAAGGTTAATTAAAATGCACTCATACAATATATTTTTCTAGGGCTTGCAAATTTGACTGTTATCCAGCTCTTTTAAATCCTATCAGCATGGTTCTAAGTAACTCTCAGTTTTAAGCCTGATCACATTTGAAAGTCTTTCTCAAATGAAGCTTTAATAGGAACTTCAGTAGCAAATTCTTGCTGTTTTGGTCTGACTGCACAAACAAATTTAATAAACTAAATCTGATTAAAGATCAAGGAAGTGCAACATTCCTTAGAATGTTAAATTCTAAGCAGATATATTTAAAAAAGATAGGTCAAAATTTCTGAATAGCCATTCTCTACTGCTTGAATGAAATCAATGGTCCAGATTAGCTTTATCTATTGAGGAGTCTATGCACATGCATACACAGTGGCACACACTTGGGTAACTACAACAATGTTGGAATCTGCCAGTGATTAAACTAGGATCTTAGTGCAGGAATGTTTTGCCAGTTTCAGGGTCACCTCATGAAGAGAACACAGAATTGAAGGGAGTTATTTCAGCCATTGCTGGAAAAAGATCCTGGGGAAAATGCTGGGGAAAAGAATGACAGGTGGGCAGTGAGTGAGAAAGCTGTCAGACAGGCTTTGGCAACATGAGGGCTTCCAGCCCTGATGTGCCACCTGGGATCAAAGAACCTTGAGGATGAACATGCCACAAGAAGGCCCAGGCACTTTTTAGAGGGTAATATTTACTACTGAAGCAAATTAATACTGCAAAACCAGCTTGCAGAAGTACAGACAGAATTAGAGAATTCTGGCCTATTAGACAAGAAGCTGGGCATGGGCCAGGTCTTTTCTCAGAAAGGATAGACATGACAGACAGAAAAGCTGTAGGGAGAAGAACCTGCTACTTCTTTAAGTGAAGTATGGAGTGATGAAAAGGGTGGAGGCATCATAGCTGACATACCTCACATCTGATATCGCCTGTTTCGCATACCCTGTCCTTCTCCCCTTGGCAGCTGCGACACAGGCTGACCAGGACTGGAAAGCTATGGCCTAGCAAAATACTAAACAGGGCTATGGGCTCTTCAGAACAGTCACAAAATTTTAAGTGAAATGGGGGTTCCAAGTCAACGGTGAACCTCCCATTGTCTTGGAATGGAAGTAACAAAATTAATTTGGCTCAATTTTGACTCAGCAGCAAATTATGGGACATTCTGTATTGAACTGAAGGGAATGTTAATTTTAGGTGAATTTCTACAGAAATCACGATTTGATGCCTTGTAGTATTGGTCTATGCTATCATCTTGAAAAACAGAAATTCTGGAGATCTAAATCAATTAACAAACGTATCCTACCTGTCTAAAGACTTAGACATATTACCACCCACTCCAATTTACCAGAATATTTCACATTGTAAATTATTTATATTTACGTTCAGGATCGCAGGGCTTCAAAATGTTCTGTAAGCTAAAGGAATCAAATTCATAAAACATAGGTCTGGTTTTGTAGTGCATGTATTTCTAAGACTACATTTATTCATTGTCACTTTGGAACTTTTCATGTTCATTTATGAATAAATCATGCGTGTCTTCTAGGATTTTTGTCATTCTAAATACATACCCAGTGTTTTACTATCTAGTTTCCTTTTGTGCATTGTCCTCAACATACAGTCCATACTTTGTAACCTACTTGTAATCTCTGCTGCATGGAATTTTGCCAACTGAAATGTAAGTGTTTTGAGGTGATGGTGAAGACAACTATTTGATGAGGCGTTCTGTTACTTATTTGCTATGTCGTACCAATAGTACAGCCAATTATCTGTGAGGTGATGCTGTACCAAGAGTAGAATAGAAAACCTGTGATATTATGTCATACTGAACTACTGACAGCAGTAGTTGTGTTCTGTCTTGGTTTTGCCATGACTGCATTTCTGTTATTCAGACTGTTGCAAACCTGAAGCAATTCTGTGCTTGTTTTGCACTGGATTTTTGTAATACTGTACATGAGAAGACAAGCAAAGTCCTCCAATCTGTAACAATATGTATCACTTTTCACAGGCAATCAGTTAAGGACTAAAATTCCTTTGAGAGTACACAACAATGCCCAGCAATTTGATTCTTAAAAAAAAAACCAAAACATGAACAGTAGATACCTGTTTAGTGTTGGTAGAAGACAGAGTATTGTTTCTCTTCTCAGTAATGCTTTCAAAATTTGTAAGAGATTTATCTGATGCCATCTGAAAGAAAAATGTTGAATGAAAACCTTTTCCCCCCCCCCCCGATGAAGATGTTAATGATTCAACAAAGAATCCTAATTTCCACTGTTACTTAGTTCAAATTCTGAGCTACAAGGCTTCTCTCATAGCATATTACTTATAAATCAAATACTTTCATGGCTTGTCTCTAGGGGTTACAGAAATACTAAGTCTCTGGGAAATACTATTAGCAGTCTCTTCTATTACTTCCTATGTTTACTTAAGCCTTATTATAAAGGAGATAGCAGACTGTGCTCTCCCTTGAGGAAGGAGGAATGGTCACAAGGAAGACATCTGCATCAAGAATGCTGTGGCTACAGGACCAAAGGAAAATTGGTAAAAGAGTATGAAAATAATATTAATTTTAGAAAAGAAAATTAGGTATACAGGTAACTAAAAAGAAAACTAAAAAAGTAAAATCCGTGGGGAAGCATACATTGATTGATTAGAAGGCAAAAGATTAACTAAAAAAAATAGAGAAATTACCAAGATTACACTGATAATATCCATCTTGAGGAAGGCTTCAAGACTGAAAAGTAAGAAACTTTCTAGCCATATACAAAGCCTTTTAGGAAGCAAAGTTCTAGTTAAATAAAGTAAAAATCTAACCTGCTCCTTTTGTTCCTCTGCTTTGTCTTTAATAACAATCTCACATGCTTCTTGACCATTTTCTTCTTTTTGAACAGTAACCAACTCTTCAGAAAACTCATCTTTCTGTCATGTGAAGAGAAAATTAATTAAGCTTATACACAACAGAAGGTAGTAATTGTTAGCTACACACAGACATGCTCTGTACAACAGAATAGAAAAAAATAAGCAACATCTTATCTGAAAGTTGTCATTAGCACACGTATAAATTGCTTATGGCAAAAATATGCAGCACAATCTGATTCATTCATTCCTGGACAAGCAAACCCAATATTTCTCAAAACTGAAGCAAGGAAAGTTTAGGACACCAAAGGCTGAAGAACTCAAGTGGTTGGTAAAGAATCTGAGGAATATGTACCCCAGGTAAGTAATGCATAACAAAGGACTAAGAAAGTGACACTATTAGGAAAAAAAAAAAGAGGATAAACAACAATTCCAAAAAGTTTTCAGGATTCCAGGAAAACAGTTTCAGGGAGCAAAGAAACATTTGTGAGTCTCTAGAATGTTAAGATTTGCCTAAAAGCTGGAAAGGTGAGAATACTTTCTAAGCATAAAACACAACCAGACAGAATTTGCATTTGTTCTTGTTTTCCTCCCTCATCCAGCCTCCCACCTGGACAGTCCACAACCACTCAATGTAGTTAACTCCACTTTAGATCAGCTATTTCACTCTTCCTTTTGGCTAATACTTATTTCCAGCTTAAGCCTGAAAGACTTAACAACTGGTTACAAAATACTTACATAACAGAAATCTGGACAAACATATTATATTTTATGAAGACTTCATGAGTTGTTTAAAACTGTAATGAAAGAAATCTACAGATTTCAAAGAACATTCACAGCAGTACAACGTAAGGAAACTCAGAAGTCTTACAGTTACTCTTTTGTGACTTTCACATCTTTAGCTGTCCATCCAAAAGTTACAGTCCTAAATAAATTCAGCATTACTAATTTTCCATTCTAGCACTAAACAAGTGAAAAATTCTGCATAATCTGTTAAATATATTCACTTGAAAAATCCAAGAGTTGTTCTCTTCTGACATTCAACACCCATGTAAAATAAGGAAAGATAGTGCAATACAACATTTCCCCATAATTTGCTATGCTTTAAAAATGACAGAAAGTTAAACTGGATGGTATTCCATACTCATGGCACCTATTTGTGAAATTTGCTGAATGATTTATTTGTCATAAGACACAAACATTGACGGTTGAGATATTCTGGAAATATTCAATAAGAATACTAGTTTTAAAATCTCAGTTCACTACATATTATAAAAAAAAACACTCCCTCAACCTTCATTTAGAAGTTGCACAACTACCATCTCTTGCAGAAAATACCATTTTTTGATAATGTTTCTTTTGACTGAGTTTTTAAAATAATTATCTAAATTTAAGGTTAAAGCCATCAGTAAAGGGTTTGGGTGGTTCTGTGTAAAAACAATATTCTCCAAACAATTCTGTTAAAGATAACTTTGCAATTAGTAAAATTACTCAAAATAAAATATTACAGTTAGTTTGAAATTCGACTTCTCTTGAAAAGGTACGTGTTATGATGAGTTAGTCAAAAAGATCAAAGGTTCAAGCCCTATTCTGACAGACCCTGGAGTTACTATTCTGTGTACAATAGCATTTATGTAACACATGGATTGGGAGAAGAACTTTGAAGAAGATAACTAGCATTTATATTGAAGTTTCCTTGTGGTCACAGTGTAAGGCAAAGCCTTCTTTCAATTCACCTAAAGACTTTTGGAACTCATTTATATTTTTGGCATTTCCTATTGCTTTTAAGTGTATTAATAAAAAATTTGAGTGTTCATCAGTTCTAATAGTATAATTCCATTAAAAAAAAAAAAACAAAACTAAACCCGAAACAACATTCAACATTAACAAAAGCAGCATATTTAAAGCATCTTAATTCTTCCACCTTCACAGAAGGATGAATCCATCAGCTATTACAACTTATGGGAGATTTTTGATGTAATTCTTTTAGAGTGGGGATTGGAATATACAGAGTTTTTATTAGAGAAATTTATCCCTCACAGCTGTCTTCCAAAATTTCTCCTCAGCTGAGATGTTACACTTAATTACACTTATAGAAGCTTATCAGAATATGAAAGTAAAAATGTTATTGTTCTCATTAACAGTTATGTTATGAGCCATGCTTTTCCAAATTAAATTACTTAGTTTTTAACACAGCGTGGTTTTTTGGGATGATTTTTCCAACAGGGAACCAAGTTAGGTTGCTTAGCATTTTATAGATTTAATAGTTATGTATATTACAGTATCGAGAAGAAATAAAAAAATAAGTATTTGTCTAAATACTCAAGGCAATTGTGACATTTTCCCCTAAAGGTTACTTGAAAGCAGTAACAGTTCTGAAAGAAGTCAAGAAAAAGCAACCTAGGAGGAATACTTTTCACAAGCAAGTAACTTTTCTTTGATTCATTACAATCATTATTGAAAAAGTGAAAAATTAAGAAATGCTTCATACTGCCATACATGATCCTCACTTGAACTAATTCGGACACTAAGCCTGATAAATTGATGTAGATGCAATACATTCTCCAGATTAAAAAAAAATACCTTAATCTTCTTAAGTTCTCTCAGAGATCTACACAACTCATCAACAGAATTAATGACTTCTTCGTACTTCAGTATGGCTTTTTCAACATACTTCCTTCCTTCTTCAATACCTACAAGGTTAAACAACATGAAAGTTGAACAGAATGCCTCAAATAGATACGTAACCATCAATGTGCTTTGTAATCCAAATAGACTACAATAACATAATTTTTCTGTCTTCTTTTGCTCAAGGAGTTCTGTGACTCACAGCAATGTGCTTTCCTACCTCTTACTAGCTTACTTGAGATGGATCATCTGTTGCTGCATGTTTGGCTTCTTGAACAAAATTACTTCTATTTGGTTAGTGATACTGCTTTAAAAGATGCTGACCTCATAAAGTGTCTCCTAAACTACTTGCCTTATTATACAGCTAGGAAGCACTTAGATCCCTGTTAAAAGAAATACAAAACAAAGGCAGGATGGAGAAGCTTTTTCCTGTGTAATAACTTAAACACAAAACAGCTTCTTTTTCCCAGTGTTGGTGTCAAGAATCCATTCTGCCACCTCCTTTCCTACAGACCAGAATGTTTAAAATACTGAGAAGATTTAAAAAAAAAAAAAAAAAAGAGAGAGAGAGAGAAAGAGAGAGAGAGAAAGAAGAATAATCTGTTCTCCCTAAGTAGGCTTTTCAACAACAAAGTAAAGGAATTTAAAAGCACAATTTCTTGAATTTTTTTCAGATTTACTACTCAAATTAATAGACTAACACAGTATCCTTGCACATTTGGATGGCCACCTTCTCTTTGGATAAAATAACTTCACCAATTTCAACAAGACTGAGGTAAAAAGCAAAACCTGAAGTTTGTTGACCATTATTTTTGGTCAACAATATTGCAAATCAATATAGTTGCAAATACGATATTTACATAACAATCTACTTTTTTTTTCTTAATAAAATGCCTAAGAAAGTTGGCAGTCCACCACCACTAGTTATTCACAGTGATAATGTAAAAGAATCACTCAGCACTGAGGTATATCACTGCAATATAGTTTGACTTCAAAAGCTTGCCTGTTATGAAATAGCATAAGCCATGAAATCTCAATTCCAAGCTCATAAATAATACAAGGACATTCACACTTTGATTTCAAGGTGAAGTCAGGCTGTACAGAAATAGCAAGAAACTACCAGACTGTTGAGTAATTTCATATTTTAAAAATATTTCTTCAAAAATCCTTCACCTCTTCCAGTCAATACTGTATAACAACATTTGGTTTTTAAACTCCATGGAATTTTCTTCTTAAATGAATAAATTTAAGAATCTTGTTCCTCCCATCTTAAGTTATTGTATTTTTTCCCCCACAGTACACTATCAGCTCCTCACCATATAACTGTTTAGCAAGGTCTACAATCTGCTGAATTTTTTCTTCTTGTTGAGGCACTGCAGGCTCAATAAACTTATTGAATTGCTTGTAGAGAGTCTCTATTGCTTCTCTTGTTTTACACTCCGCAGAATAGTTGCCCACTCGAACAACTGTTGCACTCACATCTTCAAACCAAAATTGACACTAAGGGATAAAACCACTACATTATAATGAATTGTTATCAGCATTCAAGCTTTTGTAGAACAAACTGGAGTATTCTTAGACTTTCCACAATCAGTGACATACAGTAGGTCTTAAATTTTCTGATTTTAGTTTAACCTGCAAAAGCATTTGTTCATTACCAATGCTACTTCAAATATTAATAGATGTTAAATTTTCTTTAAACACTAAATACATCCTGTCCTTGTAAGTACGGTGAGGTTATTAGTTAACAGTTCTATAAACATGTTTTACTTCTGAGTTCTTTCCATCTCATCTATCCCTTGAGTCATTGGACAAACATCACAGCCACAGCTATAACTCTGTAAGGACAGCAAGGTTGCTTAGACTTAGTGTACTAGCAAACAGGTTTTTTGTTCTCAGCAACCATTAGTGTTGCTGGGAATCTTTCTACTGACAAGAACGGGCTTTAAAAAACATAAATAAAGCTTAATAAGCATTTTTGGTATAACAATACTAAGAGGAGGCCAGAGTCTGACGTTCACTCATTATCATCTGTATTGCATCACTAAAACAAGCATCTAATAATCACCAATTTTAACTGCCATTAAAATCAATATTTAAGACTGGGCCTATTTGTTAAATAGAAAAAAAAAAAAAAGGTAATCTGAAATTATTAGCTCCACAAAAGAATATATTTCTCTGGAAGGATGTGGAGAGAGTTTAAGAATTTAAATGTGCAACAAATGGTAACATATTGCTTTGCTAATAATATATGAAATGACACATTGATTAGATCACAGGACACGGAAAACATGTTTCAAACAAAACTTTGGTATTGTGATGCATCATTAAGGGAATTTGTCATGCATTTAGACCACTTTGGAGATAAGAACAGCGTTACTTCTAAAAATAAACAATGATAACAAGGAATGTAATTACCTCACAGCAGATGCACCAACACTTTGTGGCAAGAAGGACAATACTGTTACAAAGTTATTTTAATTTAAACAAAGGCAATGCATGAGGCAGTCCTCAGACACATTAAAATAGAGAAGTCTCCAAAAAGACTTAGACTGCAGTTCACAAAAAATATACACATAATTAACAATTAAGTCTATTAAAAAAAAAAATTATACGTTGTTTTTAGGGAACTGGATATTTTACATTTCAGTTCCAGAATTACATACCACACAGCCAGCTCTTCCTGTAGACTAACAAAGTGGGTATTGTGATAACCTGGCTCTTGTGGTTTGATAGCTATCAAGAAGGGCCTTAAGGCACTTTCTGTCTTGTGTCAGAATTTACTTAGAGAAAATGAGCTCAGAAGTGTGATCATAGATATTCTGAATTACTATGAAAGTCACATGGATGTGGAGGTCCCAGTTGTGTGCATAGCACTTCAAGAATATGGCCATGGTTAATATTTCTCACCCCTCTTCCCCTTTTCCTGTCCCATCCACCCCCGCCTCCTTTTTCTCCACAAAGTTACAAAGAAAAAAATATAAGAAAACACAAATTTTTACCAATCTACTACTATTGGAAGCCACGTATTTTACCTGAAGTAGATATAAGCACTTTTATCTATCACAGTTCTGTATCATTTTTACAGACACAGTGGGGATCTCAGGTTTACTAGTACCTCTTCCATCATCTGTTGCAGATCCTCCATGAGATCCAGATTTTGCTTGTAATCCTCCACAACTCTGCTGAAGTCATTCAGCTGTTTCTGTAAGTCACTAACTGACCCCAAGGGGACTCTAACTTTAGCATTAAGTTCATTTCCTACAGAGCCAATGACTTTCTTCTCTAAATTGTCCATCTTCTTCTTAAGAATCTGTTTAAAAGATGCAGCAATGTTAAATATCACAACAAAAATGGTTTTCGTTTAAAAAAAGAAAGAAAAAAAAAAAAAGAAAACCCACACAAACCTAATTTGTTGTCCTGTGTTTCAAAAATTACAAGCTCCTTTTTCAAAAATTAAGATAAACTGGAAGACGCCTACAATGCTGATTAAAATCAGATGCAGACTACATTTATTAAAGGTGGAATTGAGTTACATTTTTCAGCTTAAAAACAAGGAAATATCTGTAGTAATAAAACATGGGATTATGATGAAAATAACTCCAACTGAATCTGCAGATGAAAAATTACTACTTAGCCTTTGGGGTCTTTGACTAAATACAAGTCAATTTAAGCATCACAATTATTTATGATCTAGAATATTAACATGTTGTTTAAGTGTTGATGTGATATCAGTGACAATCTAGCATAATCCCTAAGACCAAGTGGAACAAGTATTCATACCAGTACTTTATGATGTCTGATAAAAACATGACCTCTAAGTTTTAGGATAAGATGGTATAAATATATACATTTATGTATTTTATATCCTGGGAACAATGGTCTTGACAGTTGATCAAGACTTCATTGTGTTAGCAGCTTTGCAAAGTGATGCAAAAAGACAGGTCCTTGATTTTTATTTGTAAAAGAAGACTTTTTTAAAAAGTAGGAAAGTATTTTATGAACTCTCTACATGTACACTAATAAGGATGTACACTGGCAGGAAGAGTCTTGCCAGTAGGTCAAAGGAAGTGGTGATTCCCTTCCACATAGCAGTAGGGAGGCTACATGTGTAGTTCTACGTTCACTTCATGCTCCCCAGCACAAGAAATTCCTGGACATACTGGAGAAATTTCTGCAAGGGGCCACAAAGGTGACTGAATGACTGAGCATGGACGAAAAGAGATGGGATTTTTTAACCTGGAGAAGGGAAGGCTAAAGGTGAATCTTATTAATGCATATAAAAACATGATGAGAGGAAGTAAACAAAACAGAGTCAGGCTCATTCCAGTGGTACTCAGTGAAAAGACAAGAGGCAATGGACCCAAACTGAAATACAAGGAATTCTGTTTAAGGAAAAAAAAAAAAAAATTAAAACCCCTTTACTTTTTAAACATCATTATTACTCTGAGGGTGAAACAGCTTGCCCACAGAGACTGTGGAGTCTCCATTGCTGGAAATACTCAAAACTCAGCTGGACATGACACAGAGCAACCCTTTGTAACTGACTCGTGATCTCCAGATGTTCCTTCCAACCTCAGTGATGCTGTGACTTGAATTTGCATTTGTGGATGAAATTGTCAAGAAATCGAGAGGGAAAAAAAAAAAAAGTTGTGAAAGGAATAGCTGATGAAAACAAAACAAATAGCAAAAATAGTCACAGAAGGTACTAAACGTATAAAGTAAAAAAAAAAAAAAATGAAGGAAGACACTGGCAGGACAAGCAAAACACAACATGCTTCTTCTAACTGGCAACTAAAAAGGTCACTGGAGGCTTTGGAAGAAGAGTTTCTGGTGTATGCAAACAATGAGCGAGGCTAGCAGGGCTCTAAGGTGGTAATGAACATGATCAGCTCCAGGCAATGGATGCAGAAAAAGGTTCTGAACACTTAGATGATGAAACGAGAAAGACAAGAAAGTAGACAGATGCAAGTTAGGTTATGTGAACATTTATTCTTGATTTTGAGGGAGTATTTGCTTTATTTTATTTTCTCTAAGGAGAGGGAAGACTAGGTCACATACTGTGAAGGAACAGAGGCAAGAATACAAGGTTATATAGGAAAATAGTAGAGGATAAAAGAAGTGAATGTTGAGAAGTCAGGAACTGAGATAATTTCATTTAAGGAAAGGGAAGAATAAAAGGAACAGAACAATTAAAAATGTCTTAGTGACTGAGACAGGGCAAGGATATAAAGCTGAGTAACAGGGAAGCTCACAATACATGTTCATCTCCTCTGATCTGCTTGGCTCAGACCACAACAATCCAACCAGTGGCGACACCTTCACTATGACTAAACCTATTACTATTACCTGTATTTTCTCTGCATATGTATCAACTTGCTGAATCTGTATTTTAAGTACTTTCAAATTTCGAGCTTTTTCACTTTTCTTCATATAGTTAAACCTTAAATTGTTGAATTTCTTCTTGAGATCCTTAAACGATTCTCTGAGCTGAAACAGAGTAAGCATATTTGTTAGCAAAGAAAAAAAACTAACACACTTCAGTTTAGTTTTTTTCAAGACCTGTTTAACACGCCACAATCTGAACACTGAAAATTTAATGCAGAAATTAATACTACTATGCCATCTCCTAAAGCATCCTCATTTCCTCAGAATACCAGTCCAGTAGTGGAAACTCATAATCTTGCTAAATCAACATTTTTGCATTCTGGATGCTGAGTACTGTTTCCAGAATGGTTGGGGTAAAAAAAGGATTGGGGTGAAGGATGTAACCCTTGCTCAGACAATCCATGAAATAATCTTATCTGAGCACTTTCATTTGTTTTAACTAGAAGATTATGTCCTTCACATACTCTAGTGCATTTAGTGGAAATGGGTAGGCATGTACATGCATACCCATGTTTAGTTTCCAGAAAAAGATAGTTTTACTGGTCCTGGAAAGTAGATTTGTATTTTTTTTCATATGTACTTATCTCCTACCATACTGCATTTAGTTTAATCATGCTTTTGTTTCCTCCACACAAGCAAAAAGAACTTAACTTCCTTAATTAGTGTTAAAAAGTTCAAGTCACATCATAATTTGATATTTACTTAACATATTAGAGGCTTTTTATATACAGAGAGAGAGTTAGAGAGAGAGAGAGAGAGAGAGAGAGAAGTCCTACAGACTTGCTCCTGCCCCCCTGCCAAAAAATCCAGGGAGTAATGAATGCCCTTTTTTTTTTTTTGGAACAGCTAGCCATCAGCCATTACTATTATTATTATTACATACTAATGTTAATCCATCAAGGGATATATTTTTCATTTTAATTTCATCTAATGGGATGCTGCCACATTATTTCAGCAGTGAATAGACAGATGGTGTTCACTCAGTGTAATGGAAAGGAAGAGAATTCTATCACCAGCACTGTGATGTCCAATTAGTTTAAGCTCTTTATCCTACCTAAGTACACAAAATAATAAAATCTATCTAAAAGCCCTTTGTTAGTAAAACCACCTCTGCAGAACAGTATTTTATATTCAGAACACAAAAGCCTTATTTGCTGGCTTACTTTTGAGGAAAAGAAGAGATGAGCAAGAGTTTATTTTAGTTTATTTCACTGGCTAATGCACATACATAGGCTAGAGACCATTTATAAGGCCAGTGGCTCTCATAGCAGTATGTGAAATTGGATCACCTTGTTTCAGATATGATGGCTCATGTGTCAAAGGTCTGCAGCTGCTGTCACTCTTCTCTTTTAGCCTCAATGGAAAAACTCAGCTCAGACTTGTACATCACCCCTCCAGAGTCCACATACACAACTACAGTTATCAGCCATTGTACCAAGGATGATATATGGCTGTCAGTTTTTAGATACCTAACCTTATCTTGGTTTTCCATTATTATCTACAAAATTAAATGAGAAATGCTAAAGGAACTAAACACACTTCAGTGACTTCAGGTCACAAGTTTAGTGGAACTTTGTAACTCGTCCATTGTGCCATAGTCATTAATGAGGCAGCTGTTCCTAGCTATAGTTGGCCTGTCATGGGTGGAGAATGAGGAGTGTGGGAGACATCTTTGGGTACCAGTCACTTCAATTTATCACACAACTACAAAATAAATGGAAAAAGCAAGTTATAAAGCTGCTTTAAGTATGTTTTTGTTAACAGTACAGTTCCAGTAAAATGGTTTGATTCCTGTGTGAGACACTCTAGGTGGTTCTTAAGTGTTGTCAGCCACTTACCTTTCCCATTTTACTCATACATAAAACTATCAGTAGCACTACTAATAAATAAAGCCCATGAAAGCAGGTTGCTGAAAATAGATTTTCAAAGTGGTAAAGATTGAAGAACAGTTAACAAAAAAAATGGAAGAAAAGAAAAGGTGCTGTTCAAACCATTAACAATTACTTCTGGACCACTCTGGAATGCCAATCGAAATAAATTACACGGTGAGAAATGTGCTAGGAATTCTCAGTTCCTACTGACCTGTGAACAGAGACGGCTCATTACCCTCTATGGTTCAAGTCCACATTTTTAGTTATACCTTTCCAGAGGTGTATAAATAATGAGATGCTGAAGAGGAAAGAAGTCAAATGACTGCATAGAGGTGAGAACCGACTTCAGGATCTATCACTGTTGCAATGCAAGTTTTGTGCAGACATGCATGTTATTTTTATTTTAAAGTGATCACCTACAGAAAAGACTTTTTCACTACAGAAGTTGTCTTATGTGTGTAACTGTGTCCCTCACAATCCAAAGAACAGATTCAGTGTACTATTAAGCTACTGTTACCTGAGGCTTGACTCAGCTCTGTTACAAAAGGTTGCAGTGTAATGCAGTGGAGTTGCAGCTCTTTGGAGGCTACTACCCAAGCTAGCTAGTGAAGCAGGAAGCCTAAACTGGCAAATAGACATCTCAATTATTGTATGACCTCTCCTTATACCTGTCAAAGATGGAGAGGACATAGATCCCTTTTATAGCTCTTGCATATTCTCTTTAAATCAGAGAAGGCATACAAAAGGCATATGTTTTACTCTTCTGTCCTCCAAGATGTTTCAAAACTCATGCTATGCATCCTTGGCTTGTAGAAGAGCTAATATGTCACAAACACAGGGAACTAGCCAAGTCCTCTAAGTATGTTTTCAAACACCAAGTCCTAATCATCAAAGCCCTTACTCACATACGTTATTTACACACTTAAATTCACTGCATTAGATGCAAATTAATATAAGTATTTGCAGCAGAATTCCAAATATTTTCAGCCAGCTTTAGAGTTTGCTCTGTACACTGGTAAATCACAACTAAATGATCTGGTTGGCTGTCTACAGTGTGACAGCTGTGAACAGATGCTACACGCTGCTGGAACATGAAATATTTATTTCCTTAGACATAGTAGATGGTAAAGAAATTATTTCAGACAGATCTACTAGATATTAGAAATACTCAGGCTAATTTCTGGTGTTTAACAGAATTTAAAATACTGAAGTGAATACTCATGACTTCAACATTCTTGAAGTAGTTCAGTGTTTGGTTTCTTGAGCCCTAAACAGAACTATTTATAAACACTTAATAAAAAAAAAAAAATGAAGAAAAATGGCAGTAGATTAATGCATATACAGGTACATTAGCCAAGTAGTTGTTTTTGAAATATCCTCTATGCTAACTTCTAATAGAAAAGGAATCTAAAGAAAAAGGTATCCATATACCAAATCAATATATTTCAGTTAGTTTACATTCATGATTCAATTAGCTTTGGGGATGACAGATTTCAACTTCATCAGGCAACTTAACTTTCCCAACTTAAAATGAAAAAAAAAATCAATAATTAAGACTGTAATTGAAAATATACCAGGCAATTATTTTGCAGAGGGTGTCAAATAACTATGAAAAGCTAAAATGTTATATTTTGCTATATAGGACATGTGGTGAATAATGTGTCACTGTCACACTCATGTAAGTTTGAGAGAGACAGAAGATTGCTTTTTTTCCTCTACTTCCTGCTCTGACTAGGAGTCTAACAACTAACAAATATAGAAAAATGATTCTTCTTAGAAAGGAGACACATTCTTCTGCTATCATCATATGCTCCCAGAATCAAAGGAGAGAAATGAAAGATGCATTTGATATAATAGTGTGTCTTTGAATATGACCAGCCTTATATAGAGGATGCTCAGGCAACATTATATTTTCTTTGGCAAATTTAAAACGTTTTCAGTAAAAACCTAGTATACTTGAGTTCAAACTTCAAATACTCTTATTCTGCCATGTCACTGCAAAGTATAATGGGACTTCTTGTTTAGGTGCTTTATGCTTTCATTCTCTTCTATGGTATGATTCACTCTGCCAGTGTGCTTCTCCTATATGACCGACTGTCCCCACTGCCTCCTGCCAAGGAGCAAGGAATTAGAAATTTAACTGAGAAAAAACCTGATTTTGATACATATGTGCTTTCAATTTAAAAATAACTTTTTGTGAAAATGGATACTTTTCACAAACACACAAAAATATTCTGTAAAACAAAATAAACAGTAATTTTTCTCATTAAAAATAGATGTGACAGAAATCTCAGTCACCTCTACTTTGGTGATTTTGAGAAAAAACAGTCCTATTATTATTCCGGTGTAGATTTACTTAGTGAAAGATAAAATAAGATAATTTCCCGTGTCCTGTGTTTCCACTATCTGTGTTTCACACTACAGGGAACATTAGTGTGAAATCCTCCCAGGTAACAACCCAATTTCTGTACTTTATGGATGCACAGAAGCACAATCTACCGAACATCAAGTGTAGAGGTCATCAGCCTCTTATTTTAATGGACCATTCTGATAAAATCAATTCTATGGAATGTTCTTCCTAAATTAATTTTTGCTGAGACACCTACCCAACTCAACTTGCTAAGCTCTGAGTGGATTCATATCTGGACCACTAAGATGCTAAATAAATAATCATATTAACTATGCAACTTTTCCTAATCTAAGTTCCATAATACTAAATCCTAATATCTTGTCCCAAAGAACATTTCCTCTACTTCTAGCAGTTTTTAAAGTATCGTATCTTTGGTTTCGGGGAAAAAAATCTTATGTACTAAATTATTCTGAACTTTTCTTTAAAAGACTGAAAGTTCTTCCTAATAGTCTTAGAGCTGCAATACATGTAAATTCTACTTTTGTTTGAAACTTTAGCTTCGTTAGAAAGAAATCTGAAGACTCATGTTTTTCAGATGGAGCTGAAAGAGGTGAAAGCCAAAGGAAATACAGCTGCTCTATTTCCAGTCCGCTTGGTATGGTGAAAGTGCTTTACAGCCAGCCCAACAACTTGATATAATCCTGAACTGCAGAGGTATGAACCACAGATCATTACTGCTGCTGTGTGGATCTAAGGTTGCAGGTAAGATGAAAATCAACTTTTCCGTATACATACCATAAACATCTAGGAGACAGTAAACAGCAACATGTACTACAGACCACAACAGTCCTTTTAACGGTCATGTATTGGGATTTATCTCATTTACCTCATTTATCTCCTCTTGAGTGGTGTAGTGTTGGAAATGCCTTGACAGTTCTTCCTCATACTTATCAGCTTTGGAACTCCAGTTAATGCTATCACACTCAATTCTAGCAAGTTCTTGCTTCAGATTCTTTACAGAAACATTCAAGCAATTCTAAATAGGGAATAGGCAAAGAAACTTATGAAATTCAAGAAATGTACAGATTTAACCTATATAAAATAAAAATAATTTTGAGAGAGAACATGCACGGTCAGTCACAATGGGCTAAAGTAAACTATCAAACCTCCACTGTAATGCAAGCAAATACAGAGCACTTTCAGTCACTAGTTGTCTGAGGAGTAGTTTTGTGTCAAAGTCAAAACTTACATACGGTGTCTTCTCTGAGCAAATAGAAAGTAGCCTAATCTAGTCCTTTACTACCTCGAGATTAGCTCCTTTCTGCTATCAAACAGTTTATGGAGTTGGAGGAGGAGGCTGGCAATGTGGATAATCTAGGCAGGTCATGAGGGAATGTCTTGAGCTCGCTCTAGTAAATGAGAATAAGACAATGACAATCCTGCCCTGTAATAAAAGACTGCTTTCTAAAATGATGTCCATTTGGCCATGTAAATCAGTCTTGAATCCCCTAATAAGGTACCTTGTTACTATATTTCCTTTTTTTTTTTATTTTGTTCTTCTTTCTGTGTATGAACAAATATACAAAGCAACCTTTACAAAGTAGTAGATGTCTAATGTTGATGTGGCATTCACAAAATCATCAGCAGGACTTGAACTGCAAAAATACTAGAGAAAATAAAACCACACTTGTTTTTCCAAGCACTGATACTGTAGGCTAAATTTCTTCCCTATTTCAAATCTATCTCAATGTTTTCAGAGTAAAATCTATTCACAGACCATTACAAAATTAAAACAAGATTTCAAAGAAAGCAATTTTTCTTTTCTCTCAGCAAAAGCAATTTGTAATATAACTATGGAAGAATAAATTTCATCAGTCCTCAATGTTTAATTTAATTTAATTTAATGGCTGTATATCTGCAAACTCTAAAAGTAGAAATCTAAAAATTATCAGTTGTTTTATATTTGATGTTTTGTTTTCTTTTAAAAGGACCTTAAAGCTCAGTATTTTTTTCAGAATACTAATACATTTTTGTACGACTAAAAGTCATTCATCTCAAAATTTCTTTCATATTTATCCTGGATTTCACACATCATTCTAATTCTACTCACGGGTTGCTGGACTGCAGACAAGACATCCACTGCCTGGAAAATAAGCAGTTTATATAGCTGTCTGATATGTGCATGTTTCTCTTGAGCATTCACAAGGTAGGCTTCGGCATGGGGCATGCTTTCAGGGTTCTCACGTATTTCAGGAATATCCAGCTCTCCTGATTTGAATAGACATTCCAGCTGGAATACATTAAAGTGAAAATCAGCGTGTGTTTAAAATCTTTTGAAAGGAAGCTTAGAATTCCTTCCTTATCCATAATGTGTTACCCTAAACTTTGTTGATGTCAGTTCAAGGAAATAAATTTGGGTTCAGATCTGAATTTCTGAATTTTAAATTCTGCAAATTTCATGCAGTTTTAGATGTAAAGTTTTATTTCCAGTCACCAGTTAGGTTTTGTCTGGGAAAAAAAAAAAAAAAAAAAAAAAAAGAGAGACATCTAAACAAAAAAGATTTTAAATGAAGAAAATATATTTTAAAAGATTATACTTACTTCTTTTTTAGTGCGATGGAATTTGACTGTCTTGTTGAAAATCTCATCATATTTTGTCATTGTGTCCTTTATCGTTTGATGGAAATTAATAAGCTCAGTTATTCCCTCAGAGTTCTCTTTCTCAGGAAATCCTTTCTGACTTGGCAGTTCTGATAATTTCATCAGGTACTCAAGTTCAGCATTCAGTTGCTAGCAGAGGAGCAGAAGTTACTTAAATTACACAAATATATCTGTAAGTTTTCCTTTACATTTGATGAAATAACCACCTAACTATGGCAAATTGCCTTGGGGAAAAAAAACAGCGTCATTCCTTTTAAAACACTTTACACATACTTTGCTTTTTGCTAGGCATGAATCATGGCTACCACTCAGAAGCAGCCTTGGATCAAAACAAGTCAAACTGACTTGTAGGGGAATGGCAAACTGAATTGCTAAAACTCAGCGGCAGTAATCAGATGAGGTACAAAGCTCCATATGACATGTCTCAGCCTCTGAGTAGCTCTAACCCAAAAGTGTGAAGCCTTGTACTTCAACGCTTGTGTGTTACTTTAATATGCACCTAACACTGCGCAAGACATTCTGAAGGCAAAATGTATTCTCCCTTACCATATACACAGACACAAACACTTTCTTTGGAAAAGTAATGTAAAATACAGAACACTGCAACCCCGACACTCTGTCTGGGTTCAGTGTGAATCTTTACTGTACCCAAAAGAGATTATTTGATCCACCATGCACCTCACTAGCTTGATTTCTCACCTGATACTGTGGTTTCATTTGGTTAAGCTTCCTTTGCAGTTCCAAAACAATTAAAAGGTCACTTCCAAGGTCAACTGTTGCTGCAAGCTGGAGAGCCTCCTGAAGAATCTCTAATCCATGTGTAGTCTAAAAGAAAATTAAACAATTGTGTTTTTATCTGTAGTAAATGTAAAAATAAATGAAATTTAAACTCAAATCTAAATTTGTAACAAGAACCTTCCCCAAACCAAACACTCAAATGCTGTCAGTGAAACCTCTTTATCTCAAACCTTCTGTTTGACAAGGGTGATAGGAATTCTTTAAGATAGCATACAAAAACAGTTTAGACTCCGAGATTGGAAGACTCCCATCAGAAGACAGTGCATTTCCTGTGATAAAAGTTATCATGATTTAGTGATAAGTTGCACTAGACAAACAGTGGCTACAAACCTCTGGTTCTGCTTCTAGTTTAGCTAGTGTTGCATTTAAGGAACACTGCACATGGTCCCTGTGCCCATGAGGTTTCAATACTCCTTCCTTATGAACATGGCTGAACTTGAGTTCAGTAACTCTCAGGACACAGTTCAGTTTAATAACTATGAAGTCAGGTCAAAATGGTGCTCTTTTATAAACAAAACAACAAACCCTGAAGCACTGCTGGCATTCTATATGGACTTGAATAAAACTGACAATTTGAAGTGGGAACTTAGACTTGTATGTGCTTAAAGAAGGCAAAAAACCCACATTTAATGTTTCTTGATGACTATCTGAACTTAAGCGTATACCTATAATAGATGATGACAGTCATAGACAAACATCATAATCTAGAAATATTTGCCACAGTTGCTTTCTTCTTAGTTACTTTACTTACTTACAATTTTCAGTTGTTCTTTAAATATCTGGCACTGTTGCTTGACCGGCATTACTTGAGTAATTTTAAAATTCCAGATTGCCCAAAGGTCAGTCAGGTCTTTCTTTTCTTTACTCAGATTAACAATGGTATCTTCTGTTACTCGAACAAATTTTTCCACTTTTGATATTAAACTCTCATTTACCTGTCAAATAAACAGACACCCTTTTTTTCCACCTACATTTTTATAAAATATAATTAAAACCCTGTAATATTAAAGTCTCAACAAAGCTTAATACACACAACTTTTCTAGCATAACTACTTTGAAAATGTATAGTACTCTAGGCATTTTTAAACACACCGTTCTTTTAGAAACAGGCAGAGATCAACAGAATTTGTTTACTGAGGATATGGCTAGAGTTCAAGTTTAAAACCTGGAACAGGTCAGGAATTGAACTAATGCCATCTGGTGGTGAATTAACACTAATAAAAAAAGAAATTTCAGAATAGACAGAACTAGCTACAATGGCCTTCTAGGGAAAAACAACTGGAAAAGGAAATGGCTGAATCAAAGACCACTCCTTTGTGCTGATAACCAAAGTAGCACTGAAGCACAGGAGGGATGAAGTTTTTAGCATTTGAACATTTGCTGGTTTTCCTCTTTTTAACAGAGCCCATATCAAAAATACCAGAAAACTGAGTAGTGTTTCTTCTGCTTTTCTCATTTCAGAATTTTTCTTTTAAGAAAACTTGCATTTATAAATTACTTATATGATCCATATCTTCCAGATACTTAAAAGTTACAACCTAAGAATATCATAGGAACAGAGGAGCAGAAAATACGGTGGCAACATACTTCCAGGTCTTTAGAGAGATAATATCTGAAGATAGGTTAAGACTTTCAATGACTGCTGTGCAACCTCACATTCACATGTATTCAGCTTGCTTTTATACTATCTTATCTGTGCCTGTCTGCAGCCAGCTGTACCAGCAGACACTTTAGCTCGCATAACTGCCTCAGCACTTTCCCTTCTTAAATAGGTTTTCCAGCTCATCTTGCTGTATGTTATCAACACCAGCTCCACCTTCTCATCCTAATGTAACTGCTCTCTAGTTTGCCCTGTAAAAACAGAAAGAGAAACTGGCTATCCAGACTGTCTTCATTAATTGGGATAATTTTAGGAGTGGTGGCTTAGAGAATGATTGCACATCTCAAATTATTATCTCATGAAGGGTTGCTGGAAAATTAGATAGGGATGCCTAGGCAGTGCAACTGAACCCAAGGCAGAGTGTACAAACACCACAAAAGATTATCCGTAAGGAAGTAGGTCTAGCACCCATTTCTTTAGAAAAAAACTTTATACACTCAATTAGTAAAGATTTCCTCTTATTGTCATTATTAATAAGATTTTTTTTTTTGTATTATGCCACTAGCCCTTTAATAATACTTTCATATTTTGAAAGTATATAACAATGCTAGTTTCTTGAAAAGTACTTACTGGAGAAATTCTAGTCTTGTCAGTCACAGTAGTAAGATTAGGCCTAATCACAGATAAACAAAATATTCATTATGGTTTATCAGATTATACTCACCATACTTACTAAATTAAGAAAATTGCAACCCATATTTTGGGTGGAAAAAATCTTCTTTATAACCTTTTGCCATTGAGTATTAGCTGACTCCACTGGAATTTTTTCAGCTTCCTTGTTTTTTTGCAGTGGTTCTAATTTATAGAATTCCTTCAGGTTTTTAATTTCATCATTCACCTACAGATGGACATAAATATAAAAAATAAACAAAAATTAAGCTGCTACAATCAAAAGTTATACAGACATTATAAAATTGAATATCAGCCTCTGTATCATTTCCAGGGTTAAAGATCTATCATCCTCCCTAAAACCTATACATATAGTAAATAAATAATAATCAAAAAAAATGTAATACCCTGTTAAACAGTAGATGTGAAGTGGACAAGTGCCAGTATTTTGCTAAACTACTGTCACATATCATTACATGGATATTATACACCTATGTATCAATGCAATTATTTTCACAGATCTGTTTAGTGTGAAGTAACTGAAGTTAGCAATAATTGGAAGTAGACGAAACCCAAGTTTTTGACAGTTTATCTTCAAATAAATAAATCTTATGGCTAATTTTATGTGACAGGTCCCATTCTCTCCTTAACTTTTTCTAAATAGAAAAGAACAAACATGCTGTAGAATATTAAAGTAAGCATTACATAAATATGAAAATTAACTGCCCTGAGCATCATTAGCACAGCTACCAAAATTATGTTGGCATTGAACTGGTTATGATTTCAGGCTGAGCTGGTTTATATTTAATTTTAAAACCCCTTCAGATGAACTAACACTTGAACTAGTGCAGAACTGCAATAGATTATCTATATAAAAAGATCATAATATAATAAATATCAATATCAATGTATTATGTGAAATATTTTTACAATTCTATAAAGAAAAATCAGTACATTTAAGAGTCAGACTACATACACATAAGCATTTTTATTATGTGTATAATGAGAAAGCACACTTATACAGGACAAAAAAGTAAAAATTCAATTACAATACTTCCTACCATGGTCATTTAAATCAGTAGAAAACCTTGACATAGACTTGTCATGATGCTGATGCTTGCCCTGTTGGAACAGATCTCCTTTAAAGTAGGAAGGAGGTTATAAAGGCTTACGGTGTTTCCATGGCACAGCATCTACAAGATTTGTTTATCTGGCTAAAAGTACATTTTTCACTTGTAAGATTTTTACAGTCTAGTCAGAAAATAAGTTATCTGTACCTCCATAGCTGACTTCAAAAAGGCCACATAGGTTTCCAGAATTTCTAGTTTCGAACTAATATTTTTTTCAATTTTTTTCAGTTCTTCATTCAGGAAGTGTGTTCTGCTAGAAAAAGCTGCCACCTGCTCAGGTTCAAGCTGTTCCATATCTTTGATGATTCTCGCAGCAGCTTCCAGTTCATGTGAAATTTCCTTTGAGGGTACAAGCATAGAACAATATGTGTTGTTAATTTGCACTGATACAGTTTTCTTATGTATAAGTCAATTGCTTAGTTCAAGAAGTACTCAATGTACATTATATGCTGAAAATAACTTATTCTTTCCTCAAAACTATGGATCTACTTACTAAAATAGCAGTTCTGAATAGGAAAAAAAAAAAACAACAACACATGAATCACAGTATTCAGATTAAGTAAACCACAGTTTAAGAATGAAAAAAACAGAAGCATTCTATACGGGAACATCGAGAGCCACAAATGATATACTTCCTTTAATAAACAGTATAGCCCAATTTTCTGAGCTGATTCTCTTGAGTCTAAATCCCTTCTGAAACTCAATTGTCATAGAATTACTTGGTATCTGCTCTAGAGTGAGAGTCCAGAAGCACTGGGTCCTCATAAGGCAGCTGCTGAACATTTTAAGGCCTGCATTTGTAGCACTTTGCCTTATGATTCTTAATTTATCTCATGCTTTTATTCTTGAATCAGTTATTGCTTCCTAGATCCAGACTAGTCCCATCAACCTGGATTACCCCAAATTCCAGCCAATGTTCTTGCATGCAGGGAATCTGCAAATATCAGATGGAAATTGAACAGTGAGTTGTATCTGTTACTGCATCAACTGCTCAGACTCAGAAGAAAGTCACAGCATGCTGTGTGAGCCAGAGCTGAGTTAACATTTTCTGTGAATCAGCTGAGATTCTGATTTTCAGATACACTGTTTTAACTCACAGCTTCATATATTGATATCTATGTGCTTATTGACTTTTATATATTTAAATATATAAATGCCACTTAACTTATCTACCTCTGCCATTCAGCTATGAACACAAACTCTACAACATCACAATGCACAGAAAGAAAGGGAGGAGAGGTTACTATTGTGTCAAGGCAGATTGTACACCGCAACTAACAAAGGTGGCACCCTAACATACAAAAATTTGCAGAAAAGACACTAAAATCTATCATACTGTTTTATGGAATAAAAAAGGGCTCTTGTGCATCTGCTGAACTTTTATATTTGCTCTCCAGAATGTCTTTAAAGTGCATTTTGTTCCTTGTTTTTCAACTTAGCCATGAAATATGCACCAGTGTGAAGACCATGGAGAGGATTCAGACAGTTTTAAGCCACTTTCAGATACTGCAATACTGCTTCAGGAGCTGGAAAAGTCTCAGATGTAACTTAAAAATACCTTCAATCTGTGTTACAGAGCAGAATGCTGCAGTGCTTTCACACCATGGTGGCATTCACAACATATCTGATGGCAACTTTACATCCCCCTTCACAGTTTCTCCAGCTGGGAACTACTTTCTTCTGGACTGACTTGTATTGTTATCTGTGATTTTGTTCATTAACTACAGGTTTAAACCAACCTATAGACCTGTTTTCTTTCCAAGAACACAAATTCTCAGCCTCACACCTTATTAAGAATTACATACAGCATGCTTTTGTTTCTAAAAAGCATTTAACATTATGAAAACTTCTTTTGTTTATTACCTTTGTTTTTTTAGCTAGTTCAAGGTGCTCATTCAAAACTCTTTCCGACTCAAACAAATATGAACCAGGCTCCATTCCAACTGCAAGCACCAGGGAGATTTTTTCAATCGACTGCGATACCTTTTTTGAAAGCATTGTTTATATAGTTAATTTATACAAATAGTTAGCATAAACCATCACTTTACATAGAAAAAAAGAAAAGAAGTAACACTTGTCTATTGGTGTTTAGGTTATGCACTTTGTATAATCAGAGAAACTCAGGAATGAAAATATAAAGGCAGAAAACTACCATTTCTTGTAACAGCTATGGTCAGAATTTGAAGAAAACGTGTTTTCTCTCATTTTGTTGGCAGTGCTTTCCTTTATGCCAACTATTCCAGTCTTGTTATTCCAATATAGCACCACTGTATTATAATCTAGGTGTTATAACCTAGGCAGAAATGCTTTCTCTATCAAGCCAAGAAAGCTATTTTTGTGCAAGTACATGAACACAACTCTATTTCATTGTCACTGTAAAATGTTATATGTGCATAATAACAAAGCAGATTATGAAGAGCAAAAGCAGATGATGCCAGACACAGTATGTGTAGTTATTATTAGACATGTGAATTCACATGTACCATATCTTTTAAGAAAGCTGCTGACTGAGGCCCAAACTTTATTAAAGGAAGCTCAGGGGCAGTTGAATTTAACACCAGATTCTTTGGGTTACTTTGCATTAGCAGAAAATTGGAACGAAAAGTGTTTTGCTTGGTAGCAATATAAAAATAAGCAGCATTTACTGCAAGGAAAGATCACGTATATGACTCAAATCTTAAAAATATTCTTTAATGCAAGACTTGGAAAAAAGTGATTAAAAGAAACTGCAGCATGAAACTGTACGTCAAATTGGGATCTACACTTTGGGTTAAAATTGCCTTTGTTATTAAGTTTTAGCTTAAGATTCACAATATGCTGGTGGCATAATTTCTACAAGACCAAGAGCAGCTATCAGCAAGTTTTTTATTTTCAGGTCCACAGTATTTTCACTGTGTTCTAATACCATGAGGTCTTTTCTACATATATTGTATGCAGAGTGACAAATTTATGGCAAATTAACTTCCCATTTGATTCATAATAATTCATCATAAACATCAGGTAAAAATTACAAAATATCAGATTGGTGATTTAATTATTCAGTCAGTAAATTTGAATTACCCTTTTTTTGCCTATGGTCTGAGATTTCCTTCATATAAACCTTGTTAAAAGATTATATTTTTTATTTTGATTCTACATGTGGAACTATGCTTAGGAGTCACATGCCTATTCCATCTTGACTAGTCATTAAACGTCTCTGTAGTGCTACAGAACATTCAAGAGGTTAAAGAAGGCTGTGATGTCACAGAAACATCAACACATCAATGAACAAAGGGAATTTTTATAATGAACCAAATTCGCTCTTCTTCAGCCTTACTGAAAATTTGCTGTAGTTCACAGTCACCATGCTTACTAAGCTCAATTTTGCCACAGTTCTATTTTCATCTTTAGTCAAATGAAACAGAAGACATAGAAACAGTACCAGAAAACCACATACAGGTCACAGTCCTAATATCTCACTTCTTTTCCGAAAGAACAAATTATCAGTATCTAAACAAATCCATATTTTATTGAAAATCACTGGTAAAATGTTCTCATGGAAAAAGCTGCATTTTTCAGAAGAGCTTTAGGTTCATTTGTGCTGAAAACATTATTCAGCATTCTAACTACAACTAACAAACCAATGTGTAATTTTCAATTACTTGGGTCAATTTTAACTCACATAGCTACCTTATTGAAGTGCAAGGCACTGCTTATGAATTATTATTGTTAAGAAGATGATGTGATATTATGTACCTTATTTAGATGATCTTCAAGCAAGGCAGTCCATTGTTGTTTCTTCAAAGTAAGTTCCTCATAGTCTGGACATTGCCTGGTTAATTGGTCTACCTTCTCTTGAACATAGTCCATCATTTTCTGAATTCCTGTCACCCAAGACCTAAAGTGGAGAAGTAGGACTGTCATTTCTCATTTTTGCTCAACAATCAGGATGCTAATGATTAAAAAAAAGACCGAACATTTTCTGTTGAATTGTATGACAATTAACTTAAGAATTTTAAACTGTGACCCTCAAATGAAAAATAACCAAAAGAAAAATTAAAATGATTGCAAACAAAATTGATAATGAGTAGAACACAGGAATAGCATTTCCAAAGAAATCATTTATCACCAGTCCGTAAGTTAGATTCACGTGCCAGTCAATTTGGTTCACTGAGAAGCACGTGGTCTTACAAATAATTCTGACTTTTGTTACACTACCTAGAGTAAAATCACAAATGGAACAGCTTCAGAACAGTGAAAATATATGGCATAGCACTTCTGCTTAAAAAAAGAAAAAAGTTTTCTTTGGACTTTCAAATATCTCAGTGTTTTTACAGTACCTGAAAATAGAATTTCACATACATTCTAGAAATTTAGTATAACGCTGCAACAGGCTTCAAGAAGATTTGAAAGTAGGACAGAATTAACTTCATATTCCTCCATTTTTATTGCAGGCTGCATTTCCAACTATGCCACTGAAGTTGGTGTCACTAGCCTTAAACATGATCCTCCCTCAATGTGAGGATATCAGTACTAGTTTTGTAAATCAAACTACTAGAGTTGTCTTACCATACACATATGAACTGCCTGGCTTACTTTTCTGTACTCTAAACATGAAAATAACAAAAAAATGTGGCTACAGAACATCAACTTTTTAATCCTCTTAGTGTTTAAATACTTTGTCTTCTCTCAGTGCATTTATACTGGTAGTACACATGGCAGCCACTTTGATAGGGCACTAAAAATGAATTTTCCAGTACCCTTTATTCAGGGCATCATCTCATCACAATCAACCAAGTGTCAGCCAACCTGAGCAAAGTCAGATGATTCCTTCTCTTTATTAACAAAAACATTATTTGAAAGCATGGAGAACTCAGGTTCTTTTTTAAAATTAGTAAAATCATGCAAGTAGCAGAGCAAGCAGTACCTTCTCTATCATGAATGATGAAGGAGTTCTAAAATTACTGAGCTCAAACTACTTCTTCAGGGAGCTAGATGCTATTTTCAAATTCTGCACAAATTACTGCCTGCTGCCAGCTAGTTCAAGAATCCTACCAGCTTGCAAACATTCAACAGCTATGGATCTCATTGTCAGATTATACCTTCCTGTCTGATTTATGGCAAAGCAGCTTTTTGAAAAGTTACCTAAACTTTTTCAGATCCACAGTCTTTACTGTCTTCAAATGGTCCATGACCCACAGGGTTTCAAGTCCAGTTAAATAAAGGAAATGGGAAGTCTGTGAGACCAGTTAAGACTAGAAACAAACTGTGCAATAAAGGGAACAATATACTAATCAGGATTTAATCTTGATAGGAATTCTGCTTTATGTCCAAAAGTTCCTGCTTTGACCCTCAGTTGTTCATACAAATCTTTTTGTCCCATGTAGGTTAATCACTGCACTAAATACTGGACATCATTTAAGACAGCACAGTAGTTTATACATGACAAAGAGAGGTCTTCCTCTTTACTCTTTCAAAACACTAATTTCCCCTGAAAATGTTAATATTCTGGAATACAACATTTTACCACATTTGCTAACAGAACTCCCGGTGTCACCATTAGTAGGCTTATGAGTTGGTGGGGAGCATTCTGGGTGTCTCCTAAAACCATAGATAAGGCAAAAACCTCTAGACTTGTCTTGGTGTACAGAAAGTTGAACGTGAGTCAGGATGATCCTCGTGGTATTGAAGACTAGCCCCATGCTGAGTTGCATCTGGAAGAGACTAATCAGCAGGTTACTCCCCTCTGTTAAGGACTTGTGCATCTGGAAACCGATTTGTCCAGTTTGGGTCCCCACAGTACAAGACAGACTGACAAACTGAAGTGAATTGAGCAGAGGCAACCAAGACAGTTGGAAGTTGGAGCACATGAGGTACAAGGGGGTGCTAACAGAACTCTGTTCAGAGCAGAGAAGAGGAAAAGAGGTGATCTAATTATTGTCTTCCATTATCTATGAGAAAGGGAGGTTATACAAAAGACAGGACCAGAATCTTTTCAGAGGTGTACAGCAAAAGTGCAAGAGCCAATGCTCACAAGTTGCAGAAACAGAATTTTTGGCTAGACATAAGAAAAACAGGTTTCACAAGAGAATGCTTAAGCACTAGACCAGGTTTCCCAGAGAGGTTATGGAATCGCCATCCTTGGAGATATTCAAAATTTGGCCCTGAATAACCTAGTCTAACTGACAGGATTTGAGCAAGGGATTTTGCCAGATGACCTCCAGAGTTCCCTGACAGCTTATATTGTCCCATTATTACATTCCTAGGCAGGGGCTTCAGGTTTACAATGTGTTCCACCTGCACAGAAGTACCAGCACTACTCATTGAACATATGGCAAATTTGTTATATTCAGCCACTGAGGCCTGAAAGCAGCAGGGTAGAAATGAAAAGCCATAATATTCTGTGTTTGCTTTCTTAGAAAGTGGCTTATTTTTATGGTACAAGTAGATATTTAAAATACTTGAGAGCCTGGGACTTTTCACTGTTCCTTAGAAACAGCAAAACACATTTCTAGGGAGATTGCCTATTGATACAGTTTTAAGTTTTACTTTCCTTCTCTATATCATTGCTGCTTCAGCTCTAATACTTTGACATTTTAAAAATTATAATGTCTTCTAGGCAGATGCCTTACCTTCCTTATTTGTTTATAGAGTATCTTCAGCAACACTTTGGCACACAGGAGATCTGCCTGTGGCATTATCTGTTTTTACCGAATTTTACAAGAAATGACTGACGGGCTTATTTTGACAAATTCATTTCATTCTTCTTGATGTGTACTGATGGTATCTTACCATCCCGCTGCTGATTTGGACTGTTTAAATGTTTTAAAAATACTCTTAATAAGGAAGCAAGAAAATTAATGACTTATTATTTTAGGGATTTGTTCTAGCATTTTAACATTCCTAACATTAATCAAGGATGTGCAGACAATTTGAAACACAACATCTGCTTCTACTGAGGTAATGTCTGGCAGAACATCAAGTCCTAGAGAACAGTGGCATACATTCTGTAATTATGGCTGATTTAGGAATTAAAGTCAACATTTCACTGAGGAAAATCCCTTTCCTTTCTGTTTATTTAAAATATCAGAAGATGCTGAAGCAGTACCAACAGCCATAAAGTCAAGCTGCACATGTTCCCAAAACTACTTTCTAGCAGAATTTTCTATTTCATCCCTTTGCTAGATTCAAGTGAATTACATCTGGGGTGACAGGTGAAGGCACTTTAAATAAATTTTTTTTGCGAGGTCATGACACTAAATGAAAAACGTACCTAGACTTTCAGTTGCTGTGTTGAAGAATTCTAAGTCCAAGAGAAATGTGACATAAGCATGTAATGAGAAGGCAGAGCTAAGCTGACCACTAGCCAATCATCAGCCATGGTCATCTGCTCTGTCTCTGCAGTACAACCCATTAGTATAAACCATCTTCATTCATATCACACCAGCCTCCTACTAAGACCTAAGGGGTGAGATGTATTAAGCCACTAGGACTATTTTAACCTAAGTCATGCTCTACATCGGTGTGAAAGACATATCTGTGGAGTACATTATCACCGTAATTAAAAAAAGCTTTGTAAGAAAAAAGAAGTTATTCATTCATTAATTAGAATTAATAGGAAGTGGAGAAACTTCCATAACTTCTGCACTTGGCTTAACACCTATATTTTTGTCTTGCATCAAAATACATTATCATTGCTACAATGGTAACTTTCAAAAAGGCCTAGAAGGATTACTTTAGGCAGCAGGGAGTGTTCATAGCCATTACTATTCTAATTTTCATTTACATACATTTACTTTTCCAAAATGTTAACTAAACCATTGTTTCTGAACACTGCCCTAACATACCCATTCCACTGTTTCTCACCACTTTTGAAAGAGGCAAGATTTTTGTTAAAGATACTGGTTTTTGTGAATACCAGCAGATACACATGGCAGAAAACGAGCTGCAGGTCATTTAAATGCACAGTTCAGTCAGCTACACTGGGTCTATAATCAATCTGACCCTAACTACCTGAGTTATAAAGCAACATTGAGAAATGGAGCAGATGTGCAAAATAAAAAAAAAAATGGAGGGAATACCTGTGAGAACCTGCTTTATTAAGTAAAGTTTGTCCCTTCTGCAAGGTAGTTGCTGTGCAGCTTTTAGTTGCTTCCTGTAATTCTGCATACTTCACTGTCAAGGTAGGTAAAGGTAAGCCTTCTGAATGAAAGATTTTAAGGTAATTCTCAATACCTTCAAAACCATCAAGCACCTGTAAAACAAGCAAGAAAACAATAAATCTGTTGTCAATGTTTCTATTTAAAATGTGCATATTTATGTAAATAGGTGATCAATAGGCATTTATTACTTGACATTTCTTTAGAGATGAATAGCAACATTTTAATTTAGGGCCTGATGTTGACTTTGCAGGTCACAGAAGAACACAGGTAGAATTCAACAAAAGGTAACACAAATATGGGCAAAATCATGGTTATTCTTTTAATTTAGAACTATTTAATTTTTTCAGAAGTAGTCAGGCCAATTTGACATACTGAAGCAAAACCAGAATAACAAGAGTAATACTGTGCATTAGCACTTAAAGTTTTACTGAAATGCACTCTTACAACGTTTTACCAAAATTATTCTTCTTTTTAATTTTTTAAATATAGCAAATGTATATCCAACAAGTAAATTATATTTTTTTAAAATTTAAAAGATAGGCTTTGATTTTGCACATATGCAGCTTTGACTTTGTCAGATGTATTCTGTTTTCCTTTAGTGCAAGCAAAATTTTCTCATTAAAACACTAGAAATAAAATGACAAAAATAACACTAAAAAGAATCTTCTCTTTTTAGACAGAGTAAGGACAACATTGCTGTCTTCCATTATTTAAGATAATAAGTACTAATACTAGTGTTGCTCTAAACACCAGAAAAATGTGAACTCTAGATAAAACAAAACAGTACATGTCTAATAGCATTCATTTCTCACTGAATGTATTCATTTATGTAACAAATTTAAAATAGAATGGCTATAACATAGACTACTCTGTATATGCATTTTTAAAAGGAAATCAACTTTGTATACCAATCAAACTTGTCTTCTGACTTTGCAAATCTCTATATACACTCTAAAATTCAGTTCAGTGAATAATTTTGTAGGCTTACAGCCTGCAAATACATTGTTCTGGAAGCCTCAATTCAGCACTGGGAAGAATTCCAAGAGACAACAAAACTATATGCATACTAAAATATTCTCCTTCATTATGTCAGCTTTAAAATTACTATATCAGAAGAGCAAAAGAATTTTGCAGCAAACTAAATTAGATGCTACAGACTTTTGCAAGTTTCTACATTCATAAAAAGCTGAAAAGTGAATATTCCGTGAGAGTCTCAGGGGGCAGTACAATCCAGCTTGCTACAGCATATTACATATGAACCAAGAACTCAGCAGCTGCGAATTAACTCTGTGTTGCTGACTCAAAATAGCAAGGATTATAGCAAGTGCCTGAACACTCTCAAACCAATGAAATCTATGGGGAAAAAAAAGAAGGAAAATAAAGAAAAGAGGATGAGCAACAGTAATTCAACTTCCATACGCAGTGGATTAGAACGGGACATGTGCAGTATTTTATTGTCTCTGCCAGGTTATTTTTCCTTGCAGAATAAAGGATTCAGTATTAAAAAAAAAAAAAAAAAAAAAATCCTCACAAGATAAAGAAAAGCTTCTAAACCCAAGAAGAGTCCATCAGAGAGACAGTGTAACTGAATGTATCACAGAAGGACTTTTACTAAAGCATGAAATCTTTTAGTCATCACCAAGTATAAAAAGGCCATAAACTTCAGATCAGGACAGGAATAACAATCATCTTTGGAAAGTCATAGATTCATGGATCTATGCGAATCTCAAAGAATTTCCTGTAAATAGCGGCCATTCACCTGAACTGAGGAACTAAGTGTATTTATTAAATACTTCAGTCTTCAGGACTTTAAGAATATTAAAGAGTTATACGAAAGTTATATTGTTCAAGGATAGTTATGGATTTATAGGCATTTCAGAAGGCGTTAACCACTCAGACACTCTTATTAGAAGTATTACTAGTTAGCATATTTAACTAGGTAAGCAGCAAACGTAAGAACATGTTTGGAGTCTTGCTATAAAGCTATATGGAACTTTAAAATTAATAAACCGAAAAAGTATATATTATTGCCATTGTTACATTTATTAAAGAGTAACGTGAGCAGAATGACAACTAGACAAGAGACTATTTAGAAGAGAAACAGGATGGGAAAAAAAAAAAATTATAAAATCAGGTGTTCTCTCCAGCGTTTCTTTCTAAACATAGCTGAATACCTTGTGTGTTCATCAATCTGCACCTTCAAGGATGACAGGCAACCTTATTGGGTTGCATTGCCTGCATTCTCAGTGCTGTTGGTATTTGATCAACTGAGGCTGCTACCACGAGCAAAGATTTATGATTTCATATGTTCAATTTCAGTTGCAAGTAGGAAGCCTGGTTACAGCAAGATATTATCTGCATTGACTTTTTCCATAGCAGCCACTGCAGTCATTAGTAGTTCTATACCCTTCCTATTCTTCTCAGAACAGTGATATGAGACCCTCAATTTAGGCTTTCAGGAGCTCAAGCAAATCAACATTAAACAATCCACAGAAGCCAGCTTTTACTGGCTAGACTGGATAGATTACTTCTGTCTCAAACTCTTCTCCAGAATTAGCGTATGTGTATATCTCTGTTGTGGGATTTTTTTTATTTTTTTTTTTTATTTTTTTAATAGCACGAGCATATTAGAATCATAGAATCATTAAGGTTGGAAAAGACCTCTAAGATCATCAAGTGCAACCAACAACCACCATGACCACTAAACCATATCCTGAATCATTATGGCATAGACAGCAGAACATGAGGAGGAAAGCATCACGTCTATATGCAACTGTAGTACCAGTAAATTGAATGATACTTGTCTTGAAAATTGTATCAATTGATCTATCAGCTGATAAAGTGAAAACGCTTTGCAACTTATATCTTCATAAGTTAAAGATGAAGGAGGGTTCTAGTTGGTGATCTAAATGCTTAACATTAATGACAGGTTGTTTGTTGGTTTGTTTTTGTTTTTTTTTTTTTTCTTTCAGCGTGGAAAATTAGTAGGGAAAAACAATAGTTATGCTAGCAAAACCTTACAAGCTTTAATTAAAACTAAATCCAACACTCTGAAGATAACATGGGCATAACTCCTATGAGTAGAAATAATATCCCTCTTTCCTGAGCCATTTTGAGCATTGCCTACTACCAAAAACCCACTTTGTAATAAATCTAAATATCATTCAAATAGGATCTTCATATTTCTCTCTAAATTTCCTTGTTAATGTTTACTTTGACTATTCTTCATGATTGGGATCCATTCTAGATATTTTTTTTGAAAGCAACAAAACTCATGCAATACACTTTTCCCAGTCTATATATAATTATAATCTATATAATGCCAATCAGTGTTGTGGTTGCATTCATATAAAAAAAAAAAAAAAAAAAAAAGAATGGTGAATTTTGTTGTGTTTTTTTTCCCACTTGAATTTATTTATTTTCCTTTAGGTTTATTTTAAAGAATGTCTTCAAGGAAATAAAGGATATAATTTCTCTATAAATCCTCTGCCTTGCTACTGTCATCTGGCTCTGCAGAGTTGTCTTGCTTTCAAAATCTTGTGCCTCTTTGTAGCTCCTTATGCTTTACTGTTATTAAGATCCAAAGAAAGTAAGATTTTTCAGCAAGGTTTCTACTTAGCAATATGGACTTACATTTATGTATCTATTTATTTTTACCAATACTGAATGTTATCACCACAAAAATCATTGACTTTTGACATATACAAAGCTGAAAACCCCATTACAAGAAAAAAGAGCTTCCAGAAGGTTAAGCAAAAAAAAAATTTCACTGGATCATGCAAAGGTGTGTATTCCAGGGCCCACAGCTCCATGCAGAACATGCTCCACCTCTAAGTCCCTCCTGTATGTTCACTTTAAAGCTAGTTACTATGTGTACTATTTCAAATTATTTTAAATTTTGCAATGGCACACAGGAGGAAAAAATACCCAGCATCTGAAACAGTTAGAAGTATAGATGTCATGGAGTTCAAAATCAAGAGGTGAATTTTGAAGTAACATATGCACCAAAGTACAAGATACTCAACAGTTAACTAAAAACCCGAATCAAGTGAACTTTTTCAAGCTTTTGCCATACCAGAGCAATCATTTCCCAAGTATTATCAGAGGAGAGCTACATGGAGATCTCCCTGCAGAAAGTCAAACTGAAGTTCACTACATAGACATAGAAATGGATTAATATTTAAAGGAAAGCTTATCAGGGAATGTATATGATTACACAAGAGCCAAGGAGCCAAAAGAGCCAAGGAGCTTGCAAACACACAGGAAATTATTGCTTAATGCAGCCAAACATACAACAGAATACAGCCAAATGTACACCAGAACTTGAGAGCACAAACAACACAAGTGCTACGTTTCTGGTTTGATTCTCAAATTCATTAAAAATTAAAATGAGAATGAGATACACAAGATCTAGAAGATCTCTTTGAGTTAGTTCAAAACAAATAATATATTTTGCTCATTTTCCCTTTACTTGTAAATAGAGTCCAGAGGTTCAGACACACCCTGAGAGCAAGTGAAAACGCTCTTTTTAGAACTAGAGTAGCCACAGTGCTGTGCTGACTCTTACCTATAACAGATGTAATGGCATGCTGGGGAGACACCTGAGCAAGTATTTCCTTCAGCAGGTGCTTCCAGGAAGCGCAGCCCTGTAATCTGAAAAAACCCTCTGCCCTTGCTCTTACAGCCATAGCTCTCTCTGTGTAGAAACTTGTCCAAACTAGAAGGGGGCTGACTATCAGCAACAGCTTAAACACAGTTTCCATTAGCCTATCTCAGATTCCTCACTATAAATGACATCAAGAAGGATCAGACTTCCTGGAGCAAAACATATCTGCCACTTCAAGGGTCTATAAATAATGTCAGCAAGTATTGCTTACACATTGTTAAAAAAATAATGAAGGAACATAGTACAAACAAATATGATTACAGCCCCACCTGGTGCTCAAACCAAAAATTAGTACAGGCAAAGTATTCAGGATGTTTTTTCAGCACATTTAATGGACCTATGAAGGTTATTGTTGGAACTATCCTTGGAAATGATCTGGTTTTAAAGCATCTGCACATGATCTGCAAAGAATATGTTTTCAAAAAGACTACTTGGTCTTTGGACACCTTAAAATACAAACTTTTCTAAATGAAAGGTTTGGAAAAAAAAATTGCATTCCTAATACTACTTGATATATGTGCCCTTGAAGAATGAGCTTGCTGTATATCGGAAGCAGGGAGATTTCATGTTAGGTTTGGTCTTTAATGTTGAGGTCATTCTTTTCAGTGGAAAATTTTCAGACATAGCACCTTCTTAACAAACACTTAAAAGTCAGTGGGACTCCTTCAGATAGCAGAGTGTAAGTGGTTGGTACTTCCAAAAAGCATACAAACCCTTATTTTCTTTAATTGCAGTGTAACAGGTAGTTGGTCAGCATCACTGCCTGAAGACCTAACATATGATAAGTTTTGTGCACCAAAACAAGGCAACAAAATTGAGGACACATTTTTTAAAAGATCATTCTCTGATCTGATAGGACACACCTGGAAAAGGCTTGAATAGGTTCTGTACTGACATCACGGACTGATGAGATAGAGGGGTTCTTTGCTTAATCCTGCTGTTCTAACTCAAACTTCCTTTAACAAATTGCTGTGTATTGACACTAGAATTTAATAACAGAATTTATTTTTATAATGTGATAAGCCAAACAAATTACTGAATTACTCTTTGTTTTAACTAAAGAATATAATCCACTTTACAGTTATGAAAAATCTAATACAACTGTGATAAAGTCTTCCTCTAAATTATTTATTCACTGTTTAAAAAATATGGTCTATTACTAGCTGGTATTTGGCAAAGCTTGACATCTGCTTGTGGATTTTGTTGTCTGTTAGAACCAAAAATCATATGCTATTCAAATTTCCTTGTCCATATAGATGTTTATAGATTGCCTGTCTTCACTACCTACCACTCTTACACAAATAGCAAATATTATAAAAAGAAAAATACCAGCAATTAATCCTCACTACTCCACTGGAAGCCCATCTATTGATAAAATCTCTCTACTTGTTTTCCCATTTTAAGGCTTAAAACAGTTTTGGTTCTGATTTGGCTTGAAGTGGCTAGAAAGATTTTGCATTATTCACGTTCACCATCACGAAGTGAAATAGCAGTAATATAACCTTGCAGAAGTCTGTTGTAACACTATTTCCACCTTGACTGATCCTTATCTCACCTTCTCATAGAAACCTGTTGTTATCTTGGCACGTATCAATGGATTTGAACTAATGATATTGAGCTCCCTCAATGCCTTATTAATCATCTCTTCAATCAGTCGTTCCCGTGAATTTGCCTAGCTGTGATTTTAGTTTGAAAACTTTTAAATTAACTGTGTCATACTCTTCTCACTTCAAGATTATAACATTCTGGGGGGAAATTGGAAGTTTTCAAGATTTTACAGCACTAAGACGGGAGAAATCTTCTCAATTTTTTTTTTTTTTTTTTTTTTTTTTTTTTTTTAACCACCTCTCCAATGAGTTTCTAGAAGACAATACAAGTTAGGGCCAAATCTGCATCCAAACTGAGTTTTGATTTTAATGATATGGGCACACATCCACTATAAAATGATTTATAACCATTTTGCTTATACCAAAGGAAACTGTTCATAGGATCACTTAATTTTTGGAAAGACTAATTCCAAATTCAATCTAGTGTCTCAAAAGAGAAAGGCTCAGAAGGAATATGAGTGAACACATTTTCAGTAACCAGCCTATAAATATTTCAGAGTTAAATGGGAGCATTTTACAGCAAAGAATAGACACTGGATTCCTGAAGTCTCATTTTGTTTCCACTTAAGTGCACACTTTCACTATTTTAATTCTACTTGACTGAATGTAGCTGAATCTCAGGTAATTTGTATTATGCCTGTTATTCCATTATTTTACTCCTCTCTACATGCATTTCCTTGACTGTATTGTACTCACATACAGAAAACTTCTTTCAATCTTTTTTCTTTACTTGAACAATAAGTTCTACATTTCTTTACAGAAGGCCTATTAAAATTCTCCATTGAATCAGTTTAATTTAAAAATTAATTATATATATATTTTAACTGCAATTATTACCCTCTAATATTATAGCATTTGAAAAAGAATTTTAATATCCTAGGCCTTGAGCTACTAAGAATATCAAAAGTAATCTAACCCACATATGACTACAGGATGACTAGTCTAAAACAGCTTCAGAAGATAACTGAAGAAAACAAATCTGATATTTTTATTTTGAAGTAGGTATTTGAAGAGAAAGTCTGCAGAAATATGCTTCTCATGCTCACGTTAAGAATCAGTAAAAACATTTGAACATAACTCTTGAAAGCATAGTATTCAAGTATGATAAACACCTTATATCATAAAGCAAAAAAGTATTATAAATCAGATGTAGCAAAAATTAACAATGATGTTTTTAAAATTAATTTTCATACAAAAATCAGATGTAGCAAAAATTAACAATGTTGGTTTTAAAATTAATTTTCATACAAGTAGTTATTACTAGACTTGATGTCTGAAAAAGTAAAAGTTTAGTGTTAAAATATTCCTTCCTTTGTTCATCAACGATTTACCCATTTTCATCACATAAAATTAGAAAGAAACAGAAAATTAAACAGATATCCTACTCAAGGCTGCTTGTAACAACCCACACAATACAAGCAATGTATAGAATTCAGGAGACAGGTAAGGCCCTCTTAGCCTTCTCCTGTGAGGGCTGTAAGAATCTAATTGTGGAATCTGAATCACTGCTTCTCCACGTGAGCACATCAGTGAAAGAAATTATTGCCTACACATTAGCTTGCAGACCTCAGTGTAGGTGTGGACCTTAATTAATCATTTATGCTATGCCTAAAGGAGTTTTGTGAGTTTTTTAACTGGCCACTTCAACTACATCACCTTTAGAACATGCAGTAAATGTCATGCCCAGTATGAAGAACTGTATACTGTCCTTGATTTTTCTCATGTCTGATTATTAATTAGCCCTCAGAGAGGACTAGGATGTATAGCACAGCATGTATAGACATCATTTTGGGTATCCATACTAGCCTGTATACAGCGTTATGCCACCACAACTGAGCCTGTCATCTTAAAGGTCCAACTTTATGCAGATAATATTGCCCAGGTACCTTATTTTGGAAACTGAGTGCTCTTCTTAATATCCTTTTTTTAAAAAAAAATAAATTAAATATAATTGTCATTTTGGAGATATTTGAGTCATATTGAAGAGTAATCAGACTTGTAATTTTCCATTCCAAGTTGTTTAGTAAACTCTGTTTGCATAATCCCACACACATAAGCCTTTAAATGCACACTGACAGTTGTACTAGCAGGTTAATATTGCAGAGTTGCCTTTTTACCAACCTTGCCAGCAGAATGAAAAAAGTCATTTGCCTCCTGTAGCAGGGCCTTCCTCTCTCCCATACGGAAGCACACCTCCTCTCGCAAGAGACAGATTCTCTGTTTTGAAAGTTTCAGATGTTCTTTTTCTGTATAGTCCTCTGAAAGCAAGATCTTAAGTGCTACAGCTTCCAGTTCTTCCACAGTGGAATTCCATTCCTAACAGGAAAAACTCCTTTTTAATCTACATATAGAAAAGTAATATACCTGTACAATAACAAGAATACTGGAATAATGTATCACACGTATACGCCTGAAAATTATCACCATTTAAAACAGTATTTCTATTAGGAGGGATTTCTCAGCAAATTATGGGTTTAGTGACAGTTTTCTGTGGTGGCATTCTACATTCTTTGGCACAATTTCACACGCAGAAGCAGCTGTTACTAGTGTGTCTGCTGACAAATATTGCCTAGATAACCTAGAGAAAAGAAACTTCCGCTGGGTAAGACCACACTCCCATGATAAACAGCCCCTTAAGCCCAACTATTTAACTAAGAACTAATAAAAAAAATGCCTAAATAACAGCTGCTTCCAATGAGACAATTTCTGCTGAAAGCTGTATAGTAATCAACTAAATCAAACGACTCTCCCTTACAGTGAAGTGTGCTATCATTCTTGACACTCTCTATTGTACATTTTCCCCAATTTCCTACACAAAAACACAAGTCCGTTCAAAAAATGCCTTATCTGACCATGAACCTTCCTAGTGGGAACAATAAATAGAAAAAATACTTAAAAAAGGAAGATCATACTTCAGAATTTCAAGCCACAGGGTTAAAAACATTACTGACACTTATTTCAGCTAGGCACTTTAAAACTAAGCTACTTTAAAATGGACTCAGTTGAATCAACATAATTTTGCAGATAGATATTTTGTCTACATTGCACCACTTGGAAGCATATGTTTTAGCTAATCAGAACCAATTGTCTATTTGGCTCCTACTTCTTTTATCAGCTGTTCATATTGCACTGACTTGTGCTTCCTGTGTACTGACCCAGATTATATATTTAGAGATTAGATCTTCATGAACAAAACATTTTTCCTTATTTATTTTTACCTGTGATAAACATTATTACAGTATTCAGTCCCACTACCTTCTTTAGGTTATAAAGAGGTACTAAAGGGCATATCAGTCTAGATAGTCCAAAGGGAAAGGAACTTTATTTTAAGAAATTAAAAAGAAAAACACTATTTCGTCCCTTCCTGTTTTGCACTTACTGTTTTGGTGTTTGTTGCTTTGCTTTTGCTGCATTTTTATAGAGAAAACGTTAACATAGTGAAACTGTTACAGAGCGTACATTTTCCTGCTCTGCCTGTCAACATTTAAAATTGGTGGCTTATTATGCTGTTCAAAACAAAATGAGCATCTGATGCTATACTGCAATTTCCCATGCCTTGGGTAGCAATTTTCTTCCATTTTTTTCTGGTAAGGAATTAAATAAAAAAAAAAAAACTTTTTGCAATTAATTTAGCATTTCCTTCCACAGATTTATATCAAATGTTTAGTAAAGTAGACCAAAAAAACTTTAAAAATAAGGCAGTTTTTCATTAAAACACACCTAAGTGTGTGTATGGCACAATGAGATTACCCGGGTAGGTTCTTTTGTTTTCAGTATGCTTAAGGAACGTCAGCCTCACATTTATTGTTTCTTTTTAGTGAAATTATTGCTAGTGAAAGAGACCGTTTGGAAGTTTCCCAAAAGAATATCTGGTTATTCACACATCTCAATGGAAAAAACATACATTCATACTATGCCTATATCGTCTTGCCTTGAACTTTGAATTAATCTCTGCAGCTACACAGCACATGAACTAAAGCTGAAACACAGGGTATTGACATGCATAACAGAAGTAATTTTAAAATATGAACAAACCCAGGGGAATAAGGAATGTGATGCCTGGTGTGACGTTGATATATAGCAATGCAGTCTCAAAATTATGAATTACATAAAAATACCTTTAACTCTCATAAAATAACTACCAAGGTATATTAAGTGATGAAACTTTCTATGTGAATTAGTTTGTGGTACTAACTGCTGCAGGTTTTAACAGAGATAAATATTTTTGTGAAGTTGAGGGAAGAAATGATGCACATTCTCTATGATAAATAAGAATTTAAACAAGATTTTAACAACCAAATTTTAGTTAAATTAAAACCAATTTAAAAGAATATTGAAGCTTACTTATTTTTTAAGTAATTTTTTTGAGGAGGAAACATTTAAAACAGACTTCTTTCTAATAAACGTAAAAGGACTACTATCACTTTCACTGACGTGGTAGAAATGTCTCAGTTTGAAGGCTTAATTGATCAGTGTCCTGTTTCAATGCTATGCAACATATTCCTTCATCTACAAAGTCTGATTAATAGGAAAAGAAAAAAAATATCACAGTCCTGTTGAGTTTGTAAGTCATTTTTCCACTACAGTGAATACTCTTTGCTTCTATGCTATGGAAGACCTCAGCAGCCATAAAAATCTATAGAAATGTATCAATGCTTTATTTAGCTTTTATATGTTAAATCTACTTCTGTTTTTACCTTTTATTATAGTATTTCAAATAAAAATGTTAAAAAAAAAACATAAAATAATGCAATAGTGTTAAAATGTTTTAAACAGATTCTATGTGGTTTGTTACAAAAACTAATTCCACATATTTAAACAAATTTAGCTTTGTTTCATTTTGAAATAGAAGGATGGAATAGAATTACATTGAGAACTGTGTTTTGGTTATGCTTCAATATACGTGCACCGTACAGGCTACAAAGATGCAAACTTCTCCCATCCATGCTAACTCTTATGAAAAGTCTTCTCAGAGATTCTTCAACTCTTCCACAAACAACCACCTGAAGGTCAAATGCTGCCCACTATATTTCCCTGTATGCTTGTAAAAACTACTGCTGTTCTAGAGTATCCTGCATATAAGTTGCATCACTTCCCAAGAGAACACTCAAATGCCTCACTCCTCACCAAGTATTCCTTGAGGACTTTAACTTGACACTTTCCGCTTGCCAGTAACATAGAGTCATCTGGGGCACAATAAAAGCAATTTTTTCCCCCATTTTGTCTATTACTGATAAACAGCTATATCAAAATCTTTTTTTGTTTGTTTATTTTTCTTCCAAATTAAAATAATGACTATTTCTGAAATCTAGATGTAATAATCTTCAGCCTGTACTTTTAATTATGTGAAAACTTGAACTGTATTATTTAATGCACAATTCCCCTTTCAGAAAATCCTGTCTGTGTCTCTTTGCCCTAAGTAATATTCACCAAGAATGAAGATTATGAGGATAATTAAAATCTACTGAGTTGTGTTTGTTCCATTTTACCTGAGGAATCTATCTTGAAGAAAAATAGTAAGGAAGTATCTCCATATACAGAGCCTAATTGACTTATTTATGAATAAGGGATGGACCCCTGATAACCTATTGTATCAGCACCACAATATCATGATCTCCCAATACCTGCAGCTGGAACAACTGGCACCAAATGCATACCATGGTCAGAGTCTAATCAAAATTTCACTCATATTTAGACATATAGATGTTAATGGGAACTAGAAAGCAACACTGCAGCTGGGAGTAATAATAATTAAATGAAAGGCAAAGAAAGTGCAGTTGAATATGTGTCCCATTTTGTTATTTTACACTATTTGTATAATAATCAAAAACAGTATTTTATGCAAGAATGAAAAATCATATTTTAATGTAATAGGAAAAGAAATTGTCTGTCAACTTAAGAAGCAGATACAGAAAACTAAAACAGTTCTGAATTGTTTCAGTCTTGCTATGTGTAAATTTTAATTATGGCAGGCAGGGCTAATTATAACCAAATGACTCAACTTGTAGTGAAATGATTCCCTATAAGAGGATTTCACTGTAACAACATTGATAAATCTGTCTGGTACAAGATGCCCAATAGCAGCTTCAAGGTGATCTTAAAGTAGAGGTTAGACCCTGCCTCATTTAGACTGAAGCAATCTTCTTCTGTAACCTTTCACATAAGCTCTAAAAAGCAGTTTGTCATAATAATTTATAGTTTTAAATATTCCATGATCATCACAACCTAGCACACTCTCTGAGGGTGTAAAATGTAGTTAAGTTAATTTACTATGCTATTTGATCATTACTCAAACTTAGTTCAATTTTCTATAAAAGAGCATTTTCAGCTTTCTAAGGAAACTTTTCTACAGATAAAAAGTCTATACTTTCCTTCAACAGGACACAGAACCTCCGTGGAGAAATCTTTGTTAGTTTTTTTCTCTTCTTCAGCCTTCTGTGTGATAAATTCATAACAATCTTTAGGTCAGCACTAAAATATTTGTTACTTATTTTCCCTGAAAGGAACACAAAGCCTACTGTTACCTTGGCTTTTCAGCTATGAACAACACATTGCATTGCCTGTGCCTATACTCAATGTGTCTACTTAGCTCCTGACACTCTTATTTTTCCTCACAGTAAGTCTTTAAACACTTGCATTCGCTATTCCATGTGGCAAGGAAAATGAGCTCTTTCTAGGCTCCTTGATTCATGAGGTATTTTTCAAGACTGTTAAAAATCCATGTGTAGGATTATTGTGGCTTTAAGTAGAAGTCTTGAATTTTTTCTGCATTCAAAAATAACCAGGACAAGGGAGGGGAGAAGGGGAGGGAGTAGAAATACTTAAAATGTTACCTTGTTATTACACAACTGTTGTGGATTAAATGGGTTTTTTTAGGCTTTACCACAAACATTTCTTTCTTAATAATTCTCACTTTGGATTAAAACCTGAGCAGCTGTGCAAAATTATCTTCACTGGAATATTCTAGGGTTAAACTGAGAAAACTTTGAAACACGTCTATTCGACTTCAGATCATGATCCATACAGTAGATAAAGTATCATTTAAACCACAAGACATTTAAATATAAAAATATGTATTTTTCAGAATATGTAGTAGATTAGCCCTTTCTCTCATACTGCAAAAATGTTCACAACTGAACATTTTCTGAGCCAAACTTCTGCCTGCAATTGATTCATTGGATAGATTGGTGCATTGATAATTTAGCCCCATGAGTCTTTGAAAGGCTTTTATCTGCAATAACTACAAAGCAGTATAACTATCCACGCAATAACATTATTTCCCCAAACTACAGACAAACCAATGTTCACTAACATAACTGCAAAAGACTGGGACCTGCTATGACAATTACCACATGATCTGTCTGTTGGGCAGTTCAGTGAACGGCTATTATCAGTATATTTAACACTGAATTGCGAGAATCAACAGCCAGCAAGAGCAAAAAAAAAGTGATTCAAAGTCAGTCACCTCCCAGAAAATTGATGAGACATGTTAAAATATAATGCCAGGACAGAGAGGTGCCTGTAGAAAACAAACAAACCAACCAACCCTAACAAAACCAAAGCAACCAAACAAAAACAACCCTAACCAACCACCCACAAGTGAAACAAACCCCAAACAAGAAAATACCAACAGCCCAAACTATTAACAAAATGATAGTAAATAAAAAAGAGCACCCTCCCAAGGCAGTGAGATGGCACTCCAGGAAAATCAGAGAGTGAGAAGAATCTGATAGATGAATGTAGATTTGCATCTGATGCACACAAAAGATGAATGTTTAGGTAAAATTAAAATTGCCAGTAAAGAAAAATTCTTTCTCATTACATGCTTTGTTCTAGCCATCAAAATACAAGAATGTGTTAAAACCTCTGCTATGTAAATGAAATACTTGTCAACTCTTCAGTAGGATTTCCAGTCTCAGAAAAACTGGCAAGAGCTGGGTAGCCTGAGCTTGTATTCATGCACAGAATGGTGAAAGACCACAGCCATCCAGGAAGGTCAGAGGGAGAAGAGAGCTCAGGATAGACATTTAACTGAAATAACTTTTCCATGTATATAAGCATTAGCTGTGAGGTTTGGGGGAAAAAAGCAGGTAAATACAATATTCTCAATCCTTATGTTAATGTCAACAAATATAGCAATTAACACCATGTATACTGATACTTAAATAGGTCTTTAAGAACCATCTTTAAACCTAATTAAAGCATGTTATTACATAGCATGGCTACTGCAGAACCAATAAACATGCAGATATATAAACCAGAGAAGTACTCTCCAGCTTGCTATTAATCCTTATTAAAAGGAGCACTGGTTCCAGCATTGTTCAGTCCTGAAAAGTGGCAGACGTTGGGTAAAAAGCAAACATTTCAGAATAGCACTTTTCTTCATCTCTAAACCTATTTGGCCACGAAGTGGTGCTAGTAGTTCTTTTTTACCACACAGAAGCACCTTCAATACACACAGAAATGTAACAGTAAGTAGTTAATCAGTGCAAGAAGATATCCCCATTGAAACATGATTTCCTAGATCTGCCTCTTCTCTTAAATCTTTGCGGGGAAAGTGAGGAGTCCTTTTAATGGAGGGTTTGGGTCTTTTTTTACAATTTCCAATCCTTGGGTTTATCTTTGGGTTTAATTATTGTACCAGATAGCAGTAGTATTTGCAGCGTTTTTTCCTCTTAGCAAGGTGAGTTTCAAGATAAGATATCAACTTGAGAACATAATAATGCATTCTTCTTCCTTGTCTCAGCCCAGTTGCATAAATAACGTGTAAAACCTTCTTCAGGTTAGCCTCTGAGCAATTTAAGCAAAACATTATTCCTGTTTCTCTTAAGGCAACAGCACATGTAAGTAAACGTGTATTTTCTTTGTGTGAAATTGTTCCAATAGCATAACTTTCCACTTACTCCCTACGAGAGCACTATTTGCTCTGCATGTCTGTTACACAGAAACTTTTCACTATACCTTCAAAATTACTGTATACATATAAAATATTACATGAAAAGATTCATTTTAACCACCTTATACCCTAAGAAAGAAAACCCAAAGCAGCTTAAGACTACTTTATCAATGCCTTTTTTACTTTTAACAGAATTCCATTCAGACAGTATGGAAAGGACACACACAAAAAAAATCTGCCTTTATTTTTGCAGAAAAGTAAATAAAATATTTTAAAGCCCCTGACTGCTTTTTGGAAACACTCAGTTTTGGCATGAGGGAACTAGACAAATGACAGCAGAGTCAGCTATACTCTACACAATGACCAAGCTACAGAAAAATCATGCCATTAATTAATTTGCCAAATATTCTGTAAGGTAATTCTAAGAGTTCTTCCTGAACACAAACTGAAATGTTCTTCACAACTATTTTCATGTTTTCTCAAAAAAAAACATATAAAATATTTAACTGAACTGGTAAAATTTCTGAAGACTTTTGGAAATCACACTTTACTCTGAAACTAATGTAAAATATTCACTTTTTAAAATTATAACCTAAGTTGGACACTGATGAGATTCCTGAAGACAAGGTAATACCAACTGTAGTATTATTATAAGAAAAAATGGTACTGTATTTTTGCTATTCCTAACGAGATTGCTTCCAATATATACATAACAAAAATTGTTTGCTTTTCTCTTGATAAAGCTAAGAATCAGACATATTAAAAAATTGCTCAATAAAATAGAGGCGAAGGAATTTAGAAGCACTAATGCAGTTAGTTTTCTTTGTGTTTGAAAAGATGGACTCTATTTCTATTCAAAGATTTTCCAAATAACAGGAAATGGTACCATAGCTATGTATAATGGGGGTTTTGTGGTGAGTTTTTCCCTCCAATTTTCCACGTGAACCCAGAAATATTTTTATAAGTGTAATACGTAACAAAAATGTAAACCGAGTTATTGTCAAGATATACAATGACTGGATTTCAGGGAGAAAGTCCTTCCAGGAAAAAATACCATGACAAAAATTTTTGAAATACAAAATAATTCTGATGACTGCACCACAAGTGCCCAGCAAATAACCAAATCTGTAGTGATCACATGCATGTAGAGAAAGTCTAAGCCAAACAGAGCTCCAAAAAGCAGAAATATTGCACGTTTTTGTAGCATACTGTGTTAGAAGGTACTCAGTGTCATCTTACAGTCATACTATCATTGTCTGCAAAGTACAATATGTTGTACAGATGTAGCAGAGTTGTTATACATCACAGTATTCTTTTGGTCTGAATACAGCTTCAAACTGTATTTTGGGAATTATAGATGTCTGCTTTACAGAAAAATAGATAAATTGCAAGTATTGTATTTTTAAAATTGCTCTGTTCCTGAACAGCTTCTTGGCACATTATATTTAGTAATTACACTGGTGATTCATAAGAAAATGTAAAATCATCCCTTATTAAAGTTTCTAGCTGCACATAAAGTAGCAGAGTGCTATGTAATAGTTAGGAAAGATCAGTAGCAGAGATCGAGTACAACCTTACTTTGAAGTAGGCTTATTTAAAAAAAACAGCTAATTGCAACTTCAGACTTGTCATGAATTTATGCAATTACTGGGTCTGTAGACTGTATCCTGTAAAGTACAGATCCTGGGCTATAGTATCATGTTGTATGACCAACTGAAATGAAAATTTTACAGGAAAAATGGTTTAAAGGAATTTTGTGCACTCATGTATGGGAATACAGAGGAAATAATGTTTCAGTTTCCAGGACTAGTAAAATATTTTTTTTTAATATTGTACCTAGTTCTTCACTGGCCTTCCCTGAACTTCTGCATAAAATTAGTTAACAGTTTCTCAAACAGAATGAATGCTTCATGGAATAACAATGCAATTCCAAAATACATATTAAGTCAAAATACTTCAAATCAGCAATCAGATGTTGAAGGCCTATAGTTGCCAAAGATTTAGGAAATTTCATGTGCAGACAGGATATAACTTATAAACTTATTTTTGCTTATAGGTTAAAAATATAAGTCTTAGTCTGTAAGCAAGGTCATTTTTAGGTTGGTCTGTATTTCAGTGTATTCCAACCATACAGGTAAAACTAGTTTGTTCAGTGATGACATCTAATATTAATCTCTGCTGTCCAACAAATATTTTCTGGAATATATATTTCATTGGCATACTTGATCTGAATTTTAAAATCAAGATACGAGGCTGCTCCTCTCTGGTCTCAACATCTGCAGTTCAGTGCCGTAAAAACTAGCACACAAAGCCCCATAATTCGGCTTCTTGAAATATATTTTCAGTATGTGGTTTGACCTGGCCACTCCTTTTGCACATCACAAGCATAACCAACATGTTCAGTACCATCCACTTGAAGAATTTCATTTACCTCTGTTAGAACATGCTGCTAGTAAGAACAGCAGAAGGCTAAAAGTAAGATGTTCTAAATCAGAATTCACATGGATGCGTGGCAAAAATTTTTCATGCTAAACACTTTTAAATGACTTAAGGAAAAAAAAAGTCAGTAAGATCATATTAATGTTCTATTACATAACTTATATGAGAATAATTGTTACATGAAACTGTAATAATGTGTTATCATTATAAATTAGTTTCTAGATGATCAACCATGAAAAGGACTGATTATTACACAAAATGAAAATGCATATTCTTCTCTTTTCTGCACTTACAGCATCATTTCTAACTCAGAAAGCAAATTGCAAGATTAGCCTTTCAACACGGGACAAGTAGAAGTTTAATGATCGCTTGGCTAGTTCTAAAACTCAGCAATTATTTAGGACATCTCAAATATTTTTATGCGTTCCTATTTCTCTGGGAACACCCACAGTTTACTTATTTACTGTTTCTCTTCTACGTTTCTCATGCCCCAGATCTGTTCAGGCTTTGCAGCAGAGTTTAGCTTTTCGTACTCATTTTCCTTAGATGAACAAAATCTGTTTTCTGACATGCTGCTTGAAGAAGCATTAGATATATTATTGTATTCTGCATACATGACAGCAGATGACTGTAAATTATGCAAACAGGCAAACAAGTGACATTTAACTACAAAGTTTACAAGAAACCATAACTGTGAACAATCTTAAACCTGTTACTTGCTATCAACACAACAGCCTTTAAAGAGGTATTTGTTTCTATTGGAATAGCTTTTGGCTTAAAAGGACCTACTGGGTCATCAGGGCTATCCAAAAAAAACTGCTTGAAAGTCATACACTGAGGAATTATCCTGACACAGCAATTTACCTGACGATAGCACAATTGAGGTATCAAAAAAAGCTTCTAAATATATGCAATTTTCATCATACAAATATTTTTATATATA
>NW_008599023.1:0-3542 GCF_000691845.1 Merops nubicus
GGTTACTTTCAGGGAACTCGGCCAGCTCAGGCTCGCCATTCCCGGCTGAGCGCTGGAGTGATAAACCCGCAGAGGGAAACCGCAGACTGCGGCCCTAGCAGGTAAAGGCTGGCTGAGGTGTGTGCGTTTACATCAGAGTCTCATTGTCTGCTGCTTGCCTTGGCTTTTTGAGGCTGTTTTACTGGTAGGAAGACAGAATTTCTCCCGTTTTACTTACAGCCCTAAATCATAGGAATTCAGGGAAGGCCCAAAGCCAGTCACAATTCTTTTAATTCAGCTTTTATGCTACAGGATCCCCCCAGAGAAAGAAATGGTGCTTCCCGAGTGGACTGAGGCTCCTTTTGTTGAAAGTGCACAAGAATGCAGTTTCCTTGTTTGTCCAAGATGAAAAGTTAAGATTAGAACAGACCGATTTTTAGTAGAGTTTTTCCTTCTGGGTAGGTACAATCTTGCTACTCTGGTCAAAGATGCAACCTTCAACAGGAGTAGACTTTGGCCTGTACCTGAGAGACTATCCCCTAGGTTTACAGAGCTGTGTCACGTAATCTTAAATAAAACTAAAGAAAATTACAACCAGATTTTGACTTCTACTCCAGGCTTCCATTTTTATAAGTTACTTATAAACATTCATAATTTGAAAATGATAAGATTAGATTAGAAATAAGGCAATATATTTATCCAACAGGGCTTTGAAGAGGCTTTATTTATTGCCAGGAAGATAATTCCGCTGCAGTTTCTTTGCTGCTCTGACTTGAACTTCTCTGGAGGTTTAAAGGCACAAAGGTTAATTAGTCACTTGGGTATTCACGTGGCCAGACTTTTCTGTTGTGCAGCCTGTTCGGTCAAAATACAGGAAAGTGGAAAGGGAGTCCAAGGACAAGACTATGAAAAGTAACAGGAAATAGAAAATTGAGGAGACGAAAGAATACAGAGAGAGGAATCACTGCTGGATTTCATTTATTTTCATGGAGACGCTGTCAGTCACCAATCTGTTTGAAAATCCACACCCTTAATGCAATAGGAGATGCTTGAATTATATGAAAACTTTAACAAATAGCATCTTTTTTCTCCTCGGGGAGTAAGAGGGAAAGGATGACTAAACATTTTGTCATCAAAAGGCAGTGATTATCCAAACATAAAGTTAATTAAAAAAAAAAAAATTACAGAGAAAGAAGAGGTAATGCAAGACATTTTGCTCTAGAAATGCAGTCTTCACTTGAGCAAAACAGGGGAAGCAAATATGGGCATTGGATATTTAATGATATGTAATTGTTTTCATGAAAGCTATTGTGCACCAGCTGTTTGTGCATAAATGCCCCAGGGCTTGGGAACATGTCAGTTGTTGACTTTTAAGTTTACTTTTTGCATATATTACATTAAAATGTCCCACATGGCCAGGACTTCACTCTTACTGTGCCACCAGTGGTACCACATGCCTATATTAAACTCGGGACTCGACAAGCTCTCTGCACCTGAGTGATCAGCTCCACGGAAGATGTGCATTGATGTCCTGACGTGCTGGCTTTAGAGGGCATGCATCATCTCTGCTGTAGAACTGACGTGCATGTGCTCCAGAGGCATGCCCAGCGTTGCCCAAGCCCAGTTCATGCTGCTGTTCCAATTAAGTTCTTACTCTGGAAATCCTGGATACATTTCATAAAACCTTTACATTCAACAGCACGCACAGAAACACAACTGTGTGGTTGTGTTCTGAAATAGGACTCATTTCTTTTGTACGAGGGACCCATTCTGAACCAAGATATGTGGAAAATACTGTATTCAAAATGATACGTGTAAAAATCCATTGTGGCTACTAATTTGGAAATCTTTGGGTAGTTCCCATGCGCTGACACTGAGGGGCCACCCAGCTTCTATTTTTTAATAAACTACTTATTGTGGCCGTAGCTGTACAGATAGGAGCAAAGAGGCCTAAACTGGGGCTCCTGATGCTCCATGCTAATCAGGTACAAGCTGATCCTGTCTGGCAGCTGCTTTAGCAGAACACTACAGTCCAGAAACTGATGTTTGGAAAGACTGACTTAGAAACTAATCAAAAATAATGAGGCTGTGGACATATGAATGGAAATGTAATGCTTAAGGCACAAATCTGGAACAAACTGCATTGTGGCAGCTATGCGAAATTGCTATTTTACACACCTGAAAGTGTGAGAAATGAGCATAACATGTACTAAGGGAGTCTGAAACCATGAGAAAGTAATTGCTGCTTTGTCCATTGGTAAACATGCCAGAGTTTCAGTAATATTACATTGTCCTAAAGACTTTAATTAGGACTGTCTGACCTTCCAGGGGTTAATCTGTTCACAGGTTCAGGGCCTAAGTTGATACGTAGGTATATACCTGTCAATTCATAGACCTTGATTATTGTCACAGTGTTGATGTGTAAAAGATTAACCATGTGGTAGCAGCAGGAACAGTGGTAGATGAAGCATATACATAGAGGCGAGTGCAGATTTTTTTACTGCGTATACATGTATACGTTGTTTTCCTTTTATTATTTAGAGAGTAATTTCATCTGTGACTGAAACCAGAACCCTCTTGGGTGAATCAACACATGGGTATGGTCACCCAGCAACACTACACAGTCATGTGGATTATAAACATTTCATGTTTGTTAATCCGCTGTGGTTTTCTCCTCCTTACAATCTATAATCAAGTTTTAACAAGTATAAGAAACACAACTGTAAATTCCAAAACAGGCAAGTAAACAACGTTGGTAAACAACGTTGATCACTTTTGACTAAAGCAAGCAGTTTTTGTCATTGGTATGTCCTTAATGGCTCTTTGGTATTCACGATCCCACAACGTTTTATATTTAAATTCAGGGTTTGATCCTCAAGAACTACCACACTACTTCAGTTCACTTTTGGATCCAAATGCAATGCTTGTAAGGATTCGCTCAGGTTCAGTGTCCCTCAGAGCAGCTTCACTCTGGAAGAACTCAAAACTCCCTGAAGTGAATCATTTTTACTTCCAAGAGTTTCCAACCCACCCAGAAGCTCGGAGGTTACACATCATTTAGTTTTCAGCTTTTGTGCTGATTTGCGTGAGTCTTCACATTTTTTTTGCTCAGTCTTCCCATTGAGGAAGCAGAATCAAGGAAAGCTTCGGGAATGAGTAGAAAGGCTGAAGACGTGACCCCACGCTTATGTAACTGTGAATGCACACTGCTTTGCTAGTAGAAGGGCTGGTTTTACGGAAGCCGTAAAAAGAACACGCCGGTTCTCTCTCACCCTCCCTCAAATTCCTGTGTATCCTCTGCCTCTTCGATGACTTCCAGTGATCATAGCTTGCTCGCATTAAGGCATTAAAAAAGTAATTTTCTTCTTGTAATAAGCCATCCGAGTCCCCCAGCCGGTAACAATTTACAAACCATCGCAGTGGGCATTTCCACGGCACCTCCCAGGACAGCACCCAGAGAATTATCACCCTTTATTCGCGTTCTTTTCGCGCCGTCCACAGCCGGGGCAGCGGCCCCGTGGCGATAAGGCGGCGAGAGCCCGCTATCGACCGGCGCGCCAGGC
>NW_008599024.1:0-2180 GCF_000691845.1 Merops nubicus
GCCTGAGCCACAACGTGTGTGTCGCAGTTCAAGCAGATATCCCAAGCGTACGAAGTGCTGTCGGACCCGAAGAAGAGGGAGCTGTATGACAAAGGAGGCGAGCAGGCTATCAAAGAGGGTGGCTCTGGTGGCGGATTCGGGTCGCCCATGGACATATTCGATATGTTCTTTGGCGGCGGTGGGAGGATGCAGAGAGAGAGACGAGGTAACGTGCTATCTGCCGACACTCTCCCGAACTTTACAGCGTGAGTCCTGCGGTAGGCAGAGTCCCAGTCTCTGAGGAGAATGCTGCAAGACTTTAAGTAGTGTAAAAGTGAAGGTACGGGCTTGGTCTCAAAGTCGGAGCAGACGTTGTCCCCAGCCCTTAACACAGCTGAAACGAGTGGGTGAGAGCTGTGGTAGCCATACAGTGGTAGTTTGGTCCCTCGTGCGTTGTCTCGTGTTAATCACTAACCAGATGCAAGGTTTGGAAAGCCCTTATCTGAGCCCAAGCGCAGCTGCTAGTAGACTGAATAGGGAACGAAAGAGTAAGGTACCTGAAAATGATATCTGAACTCAGTTACCGTGAGCGTTGTGGCCAAATGCGAGTCTGGTCTTTTAACTGCAAGTGACTGCGTCTAAGTAGGGCAGCCAAATCAAATTCCGCCTGTGAAACCTCTTTGTTTTCTTGTGTTGCTCAGTGGATTTGAGTTGAAGCTGCAGTAAAATGCTGCTCAGAAATTAAAAGTCCAGATTAATCACACTGGGAAAGACTCTAGTGTTAAGTAAACTAGTTTAAAGAGGGTGCTGACCCCGTCGCTTCTTATTGTGGGTCTGGTGACACCGGGAAGGAAAAAGGGTTTTAACTGCTCAATTCAGTTTATGGAAAGTCCCTTGGGGAGAGGAAGAAAGTACTTTGCCGAGTCCAGGCAGTTTCTCCAACTTCCTCATAGGGGAGAATTTCAGTCATTTGGTTAAAACTCCAGTCCTGCATTGTAAAATGTAAATGTCTGTGGTTCTGTGTATTGTTGTTTCTGTTTGTCCTGTCGCAGGAGAGTCCCTGACTTAGTCTAGCAGAGAAGCATTATGGGCAGAGCGATGAGAACTGTTAACTGGTTTGACTTCAGATGGGAATGGGCTGTTGTTTAATAGCAGCAAAACAAGATGAAGCAGGGTGCTGAGGCTCAGGGGCTCAGGTTGTGCGTGTTGGGCACAGTGATGTGAGAAGGTTGCTGTTTCTCGGAGACTGATCTTTCAAACTTGAGTGAGCACCCGTGTTCTTTTGCAGGCAAAAACGTGGTCCATCAGTTGTCCGTGAGTCTAGAGGACATGTACAATGGTGCAACAAGGAAGCTGGCGTTGCAGAAGAACGTTATCTGTGACAAATGTGAAGGTGACCGAGGAACACAAACACAAGTTGCTTCCAAAGCTTCCCTGAGTCTGTTCTGGCAGTGCGTAACCACTTGTCTCCAACTTTAATTCTCAGGTCGTGGCGGCAAGAAGGGTGCCGTAGAGTGCTGTCCTAACTGCAGAGGAACAGGCATGCAGATCAGAATTCACCAGATTGGGCCAGGAATGGTGCAGCAGATCCAGTCTGTGTGCATGGAGTGCCAGGGGCACGGGGAGCGCATCAGCCCCAAGGACCGCTGCAAGAGCTGCACGGGCAGAAAAATCATTAGGGAGAAGAAGATACTAGAAGTTCACATTGACAAAGGTGAGGTGTTTCCTGGGACGAGGCTTTGAGCTGGGATGTACTGACTGGCTTTGCAGCACTAAGGCACAAGTGTTAGCAGATGCTGGGTGCTGGCCTGGTGAGTAATGCTGCCGAGTGCGTATCCAGCAATGTTTTCTGTTGCTGCCTGTAAAAAGTAAGAGGGTTGCTTTTAGGGGAGGTTGATGACTTCAGTGTTCACATCTGATACCTGTTTACCTAACTAAGTGAATTCTGAAGCCTGCAGTACTGTGAGCAGTGAACTGTGTTGGAGCAGGCTCGGAAGCATGGGTCTCGGTCAGGTACCTGTGCCAGTCAAACCAAAACTCCGCTTGCTGGTTCAGCTCCCCCAGTGAATTTTCCCTGCCTGTAGGGAAGCTGCAGACTCCGATCACTTCTACTGTGGTTCAGTGTGAAGGGGAACCAGGTCTGCTACAGTAACGGGGCGTGCAGCGGGTGCAGAGCCCCCGTGCTGGGAGCTCTGGGCTGT
>NW_008599025.1:0-3151 GCF_000691845.1 Merops nubicus
GGGGTGGCAGCAGCAGCAGCCCCTGCCCCAGGCAGTGCTCCGGCCAGCTCCACTGCACCTAGCGGAGGAACGCCGCTTGGCTCCAGCAGGCTTTGGCTCGGGGCCCTGGAAAGCAATTTGGGCAACGAGGTGAGAAATTTGGGATGACCAGCATAGCAATAACGCGAGCATCGAGCTCCTCTCTTCTCACTTCAGCTCACAGAAAAGACTCCAATCCGAGTGCTAAGCAGCCATCTTCACAGGTTGCCAAGGCAGGTGCAGATGCTAAGAGGTGCATTCGTAAATGGGCCTTTTTAATGCATGTCTCTAGTGTGTTATTTTTGTACATTTAGGCTTAATTTGATCATGGGTTCTGGTTTTAGTTACAGTCCTAAGGTGATGCTCTGGCTGTACCAACACCTGTCAGAGCTGAGTTTTACTGTGGTTTAGGTGTGAGGAGGGTGGGCACTTTCTGCTCCACTCACCTGTCTCACGTTTGCTGGGAGAAGCCAGTGGAGCGACGTGGATTTGCCCCAGTAAGTTTTAGGAAGGTCCTGGCTTCAACAGGATCCACATTCCACTTTTCCTTTCAATATTTATTTCTCAAGTTCAGCATCCATGGGGAAAATTCTGGGTGCTGATGACTTTTTAAAGCAGCAGTGCCCCTGCCCCTTCCTGCTGGACACTGTTGATGAGCCCCATGCTCCTGCAGAGCAAAGCCGTGTCCTGCCGCGGGTGATGCAGCACGGTGGGCAGAGCCCAGGAGCCTTCGTGTGCAGCCCACCAACTATCAGTGAGCTTTAGCTGGTCCTGCTTGTCTGAGGAGGAGGAAGGTGCCTTACTGGGGACATCAACAGCTTCATGCTTCATGTGTTGTCGGCCTGGTTTTCCTGTGAAATGTTGATTGGGTAAAATAGGATCTGGACAAAGTCATCAGCACTTGCTTTCAGTTAGGTCAATAAAGGGTAGTCAGGTGAGGATCCAAACACCAGCTTTCCAGAGGCCAATCCCCTCCCCCCTCTGGCCTAAGAAAGAAAGACAGACATTTCAAGGGAACAATTCCAAGGAGTATCTGAAGGAGCATTTTTCTGTTTCTGTCTCTCCAACACAAGGATGCTCAGGGTGGACAAACCCAACCTCTCTGCCTCTCTGGGTGTGAGATGAGGCACGTGGTCCCACAGGCCTGCTCCCCCACCTGACGTTACTGTACAACTGGATCACTGTCTGCCATCATAAGAGGCTTGAAAAGTCTTTTTCACAGTTTGTCACAAATCTAGTCTAGCAGAAGAGTCTGTGCTCTTGTCATTGCCTTGTAACTTTGTGAAATGACACAGGACATTGTCCCTGGTCATGTCATATGTGATTGCTGCTGGATAAGTGCTTGGTGAGGCCAAGGAAGTAATGAGAGGAATATAACTATCAGTTATAGCAAAAGATGTTACTGGGCTCCTGTGGCAATTTCCTATGGTAATGAGCAGCCAGGAGGATATTAAAAATGTCATTTGTGCTTTAAAAGTAATAATAATTGAAATATATTCTGGCATCTTTTATAACAACAGAGCCAACAATTATTACTGGGGATATTTTAAAAGAAAGCAAACACATTAAATAATTAGTTAATTGAATTGCCAATATGCTGATGCTGCTGAAATTAATCGGAAAAATATGAGATTAGCAGCATGGCTTTGCACAATTACAGCTGGTTGGAGATGAAAGTCAGGGGAGGACTGGGATGGAAAGCAGACTCGTCCTGCACTGAGCTCGGGCTCCAGCGTGGGCTCCAGGGTGCTCAGGAGCCTTTGAACTAAAAGAGGGAGATTTAGACTGGAGAGAAGGAAGAAATGTTTGATGCTGAGGGTGTTGAGCCCCTGTCCCAGGCTGCCCAGAGAGGTGGTCGCTGCCCCATCCCTGGAACCATCCCAGGGGAGGTTGGCCGGGGCTCTGAGCACCCTGCTCTAGCTGCAGATGTCCCTGTCCCTGCAGGGGTTGGACTGGGTGACCTTGGAAGGTCTCTCCCCACCCAACCCAGTCAGTGACCTCGCTGGCAGCCTGGGGCATGGCGTGTCCCTCCCAGAGGTGTGTGGAGGAGGGAGCTGGGCAGTCCCTGTGCTGGCCAGGGCTTTCTGGGGGCTCCCTGCTGCGGGTGCCCCCGCCTGGGGCCCGTGAGACCACCTGGGTGGGGGAACAGACTCACCCTCATGCCCCACACGCCTGGCATCAGCCTCTGGGAGCCACGTCCTCATCTGGAGCAGCCAGGCTGCTGCTCCACGAGCAAGCTAGCCCATACATCTCATGTTCCTGGTGTTACAGCTGCAGAGGTACAGCCTGAAAGTGTAGTTTCAAAAAGTAACTCCTTGGATGGGAACAGGGCAAAGTTGAGTCAGGAGGCTCTCTTAAGCTGAATACCGAAAGATTGAATTGATTTTAGTTATCTCAATTCACTTGAGGGATACTGTCTTTCTTTAAATAAAACTAAATAAATTTGTGTAAATAAAAAAAGCATTGTTTATTTTAAAACTGAAGTAGATATATGTGCAATTTACTTCCATCCTGCGGACACCAGAAGCAGCATGGGTGATGAAAATTTAATTTGCTGCTCTTGCCTGTCTCTGAACCCATCAGGAGGAGCAGAGAGATCTGAGAAACTTGTCTGTCATAAAGTAGTTCTGAATCTGGTTCCCATCTGCTGCTGAGCCCAGCCTGGGACCTGCCCAGTGCCTGCCCCACAGCCCCAGTGGTCACTGCCATCAGGGGCTGGGCAGCATATTGGGATTGTATCTATTTGTATCTATTTCATTTTATTGTTACTCTTTTCATGAAAGCTGCTTTAGTTTTCTTTCCCAACCTGTAAGTCTCTCTCCCTCACTCCCTTTGGGGAAGAGAGGGGTTTTAGAACACATCTGGCATTAGTCTGGTGCCCGGCCCACCCCAACCCTTGCCACCTCCTGGAAACCCAGGGCTGCTGACCCGTGCCTCCTCCACGGGGGTATTTTTATTCAGCAGCAAGTCTGTCTGGCAAGAGTTTTTTTCCCTTTCCCCTTTTCCCCCACCCCGTTTTCCCTCCAGCCTCTCCCCCTGCAGAAAGCCCTCCCCAGGCTCTCTCTCCCCCTCTTCCTGCCAGGTCTGAAATCCATCACACGGGTGTCTGTGCTGCAGGTCTGCAGGCAGGGGT
>NW_008599025.1:3184-14936 GCF_000691845.1 Merops nubicus
TCCTGCTGACAACTGATCAAGCTGGGACACTTGTCAGTTTTATGAGTTTTTAAAATAACATCTAATGTTAACTTGGCAATGAATCTGTCTTAGGAGACGCTACCCACTCCTGCTTTATTTCCCCTGCTAGAGGAAATGATGTATAATGACTGAGGGACACACGACTCAAACCTGTTGGTGTCACAGCTAACAAGAGAGACCCGTGCACAGGTAGCTGGAGCCACGGGGGGCCCTGCACGTGTCCCCTGGGCTGAAAACCAGCACCTCTTTCATCCCGAGCCAGCTGCACAGCAAATGGGAACAGATACCCCACTGTGGAGACATTTCATGTTTAGTTTCACCATGTTTGTAGAGAATGGGCACTGCCTGCTAGACGTGTGCTCAGGTCAGAGGGTGATGCTGTAACGCTTATTTTATTTCTGAAGTTTTATTGTTACACTGTTAGACCCTGATTCACGGGCGACCTTCACGCATGAACCCAACCTGAGCCATATAAATAGTGCTATTGATTTGAATTTTAACATTGATTATAGAGGGGTGAGGTGCCAGTCAATGTGAACAGAAGTAATGTACGGCGTGGCCCATGGTTCTCAGGAACACAGCAGTGAAATTACAGTCACCTCTTGCTAGAAAATACAGTGGGCTCCCTTTTTGTGATGAGATATGGATTTTAATCACTCTCAGATATAGAATCATAGAATGGTTTGGGTGGAATACACTGAAGTTAAATGCATTCTATTTTTTCTTTGCTTACAACTCCACACACCAAATGTATTTTTTTTGCATTTCTAGAATTGAGAATGTCAGTGGTTCAGTTTCATTTTCTCCTGTAAAAAAAGGTTTCTGGAGTGGGTATAACACCCACTTCTGACAATTCTACTCTCAGTAGCTGCACATATTGTCATTCACACAAAAAGGTTTGTTTAACCTCTCACTTCAGAAGAGCTTCTTTTGTAGCATGAAGTCTGATTAGTTGTGACACAAACTATGTTATCTATATAATTAAGTGCCCTTGTGAGTTCGTCTGTGCTGGGGAGATGCTGTGACCCTCCATGACGTGCAGGGATGAGAGGAGGAGCCCAGCCCCAGGGGGAGATGGTGTCTCCCACGACCACCTGCTCTCAGGGGGAGATGGTGTCTCCCACGACCACCTGCTCTCATCCAGCAGAAGATGCTGATGATGGAGGAGCTGACTGTCCCAAAGTGCCCTGCAAGCACCCCTCGCCCCGGCTGCCCGGTGAGGCGGCACCTCTGCGGTGCCCTGGAGCTCCTGCCCAGGCTGGCTGCTGACCACCACAGCTCCAGTCCTGCTCACAGGTCCCACCCACACACGGCTCCACTGACCTTGCCCTGGGGACCTGCACATGGTGAGGCCTCAGCCCAGTACTGGAAAACCCAGAACAGGAACTTTTCAGTTGGGGTGCACCACAGCACCTATCTTAGAATCACAGAATCATGGAATGGTTTGGGTGGGAAGGGACCTTTCGAGGTCATCTGGTCCAACCCCCTGCAGGGAGCAGGGACATCTGCAGCTAGAGCAGGGTGCTCAGAGCCCCGGCCAACCTCCCCTGGGATGGTTCCAGGGATGGGGCAGCGACCACCTCTCTGGGCAGCCTGGGACAGGGGCTCACCACCCTCAGGGTAAGAAATTCTTCCTTCTCTCTAGTCTGAATCTCCTTAGGCTTAGTTTAAAACCATCACCTCTTGTCCTGTCCCAACAGGCCCTGCTCAAAAGTCTGTCTCCAGCTTTCTTACAAGCCCTGGCAGCCCCCAGGGGGTCTCCCCAGCTGGAGCCTTCTCCTCTCAGCTGCCCCAGCCCAACTCTCTCCTGCTGGGCTCCCAGCAGAGGGGTTCCCCCCTCGGGGCATTGCTGGGGCTCCTCTGGCCCCGCTCCAGCAGGTCCCTGGCTCTGCTGTGCTGAGGACTCCAGAGCTGCCCCAGCACTGCAGGGGGGTCTCACAGAGCTGGCAGAGGGGCAGGATCCCCTCCCTGCCCTGTGCCCACGCTGCTGGGGGTGCAGCCCAGGCTGGGGGGGGCTCCTGGCCAGCTCCTCACCCTCAGCATTGGCCCCACAGCCTCGGTCCCACAGCCTCTGTGCCGGTCTCAGCACTGCTCCAGCCCATTCCCATCTCCCCAGCAGCAGTGGATGCTCCTCTGGCTGAGTGGTGGGTCTCTGACCAGAGGGCTCAGTGCTGCTGGGCACGGAACTGGGCGGGAACATCTTGATTTGAATCCCACTGTGACTTTGAGTCATAGTCATGAGGCTTTCATGTGTGAGTGCCTGGAGAAGGAGAATGCAAAAGCAGGGTAAACACAGCTGAAGCAAATCCATTAAACATTACAGCAAATATTTGCAGAGTTTTTGGGCTGCAGCCTTTACACATTTCCAGAATTACAGTAATGGGATGTGGGAACGTGTTGAGCTGGCACTGGCACGACGAAGGGAATCAGCGTGAGGGGCAGAGGAGAGCGGCAGGAGGTGGCTCCTCAGGCTACCACAGGCAGGCTGGCTCTGGGGAACAGACCTCTGGCAACGTGCCACGAGAAATTCACTGCAGTGAGGGTGTCCTGTGGTCAGAGCAGACCAGGAGCAGTGTGCCACTTCAGAAGTTCGTATGTTGAAAATACATCGTCTGGTGAAAGAATAGATGGAGCAGTGAAGGGCGGTGCGAGGGGTGGGTGGTCCTGCCCCCTCTCCTTGCTGGGGCAGAGAGGGGGTAAAAGGGAAAAGAATGAAGAGGAAATGTGGACAGAGACTATTGGAAGGGAAAATGTACTCGGATAAGTATAAATTCAGTCGCATCATATTTGCACATTGGATCAGCTGGGAATCAGCTGCTCTCCATTATTTCAGCCAGCAGTTGGCCAGATGATATTATTTCTGCTCTGATGGAGGGACTGAAACATCTGAAACAGAAGAATGATGGCCAACATTAAGCCAGACACTGTTGTTTTCTCTCAGCTCCTAATCCCTGCCTTTGAAAACATTTGCAGGAATATTTGGACTATCTGAAAATCTTTGAATAGGTAACACATAAGGGGGGAAAAAAATCATCCTGCCATGACTCACCAGGATGCCAACGAGGCAAAGCCTGTGATGCTCCAGTGTCTTTAGTGCCAGCCCAAACCCCAGCCCATGCTCTGGGGCACGCTTGTGTTCCTCGGTGAGGAGCAGTGAAGGTGTCACGGGTAAGGAGCAGCCTCCTGGCACCACTGCAGCTCAGCTGGGACAGGGCCACCCACCCAGCCCGTCCCAGTACACCCGTGTGCCAGGTCCCTGGGCTCAGCAGGGCAACCCGTGGGAGGGTTCATCCCTGCAGTGGGCACCGCCGTTAGAAAACACAATGCCAGCGACAGCCTTGGTGCCAAAGCACTAATTGATACTCATCACAGGATGGTTTGGGTTGGAAGGGACCTTAGAGATCATCTTATTCCAACCACCCTGGTGTAAGCAGGGACAACTAACACCTGACCAGGTTGCTCAAAGCCCCATCCAACCTGGTCTGGAACACCACTGATGGAGTGTGCACAGCTTGCCCAGGGACGCTCAGCATGGTGGGGTTGGCAGGGACCTCTGGAGATCATCTCATCCAACTCCCTGCTCCAGCAGCTCACCCACAGCAGGGTGCCCAGGGTGGTGCCCAGGGGGGTTTGGGATCTCTCCAGAGCAGGAGACTCCACAGCCTCTCTGGGCAGCTGCTCCAGGCTCGGCCCCCCTCACCCCAAAGAAGTTTCTCCTCCTGCTCCGGTGGCACCTCCTGGGTTCCAGTTGGTGCCCATTGCCCCTTGTCCTGTCTCTGGGCACCACTGAGCAGAGTCTGGCCCCAGCCTCTTGCCCCACTTTTTAGCTCTCATTCAGCACTGAGAAGGTGGCTGGAAGGGCCCTACAAAACCAGCAGCTCTTTGGTAAGCAGAGAGACACCAGAGTTAGTGAGCTGTAACTGGAAGGGTGAAGCATCTCCTGCTAGTGTAGTGCTGGATTAGCACTGCTGGGCATGCAGTGAGCTGCAGAGAGGGTTACCAAAACTGCTGCTGACAGTCAAACAGTGAAGTGCAGAGGAAACCAGAAGCTGCTCTTTGGCTGCTTCCTAGAGGTTATTGTGCTATTTTGTATTGGAACTCGTGGGTATGAATTACCTTTACCTCAGAAAGTGTTTTTAGGTTGGGCTGACGTTGGAGGAGCTGGAGAACTGCTCATATTCCTCATTTGCTGTGTTAGAGTCAGCTCTGGCTGAACAGTCATTGACATTTGCCTAAGTAGGGTTCTTAAAATGTGTAGCTGGCCTGTGGCTGTTGAGGGGACAGCCACAGCTCCACTGGGTGTTCACATCTCCTCTGTGAAGGCTGTGGGAGCAGGTAAAGTTGTTCAGGCTTCCATTTACATTTTTTCCTAATATTTAATCATATTTTCAACAATTTTATTTACACCTAACAAATTCAGTCCTCTTTCTTTTACTGTCTGTAAATTTTAGCTTCGACTCTGTTTGGTGTTTGAGGCAAATCCAAAGCATGCCAGTGCAATGAGGTGTTCCAGCGAGCCCAGCTGAGCCTGCTGCCCAGGGTCAGACCTCGTGGAGGTGCCCCAGGAGAGCTGTGCTGGATGATGAGGGGGGAGGATGACACTGCTGACCTGGCTGCTGGAGGGGAGGAAGAGGAGGATGCTCCCAGCAACACCCCTGAGGGAGGTCTTGGCTTGGGGGGTTCACCACTGCTAGTGAAGGAGATGCCCACCCAGGGGAGTTGAGGCACATGGCAGCTCTCTCTGAGTGGAGACCTGATTTAATTATTATTATTATACCCATTTCCTCATGGGGAGGACACTTGGCTGCTGCTTTCAGCTGGCAGCTCGACACCTCCATTCAGACCCTCACCAGAGCCCCTCTGAGGTGCCCAGAGCCCCTCTGGTGAGACCCCTTGGGACAGCCGCAGGCTTGGGGAGTGCAGAACACGCTTTCCATTGGCACTGAGGGACGGCCAGAGCACCAGGGGCTCTGCTGCTCTGCCACCCCCTCTCCTGTGCCTCCGGGGGGACAGGAGGGGCTCGGTGCCACGTTCTGGCCGTGCCCCCCCAGGAGGGGCCGGGGACAGGGCCGTGCACAACGTCGGGGCTGTTGCCACTGGCCGGTCCCTCTGGGCTTGCTGGCCCTCCTTGTGTGCAGAGCCCCAAACCCCTGGTCCCCAAGACTTGTGCATTCGAGAGCCTTAAGGTGTTGCCACAACAAAGCACTCATCCCTTCCGAGCTGAGTCAATCTTCTAAGAACAAAGAAAAATGAAATTATAGAGCACCAGTAATCTTATTTCAGTTAATGATCTCCTGTAACAGCTTGTTTGTGACAGAGCTCATCTCTTCCTCCTGAGCACTGCTCAGCCACGAAACTGTGGAATCAGGATCGATTTCAGGAATAGGACAGAACATGTTCCTGTTTGTTTCGTTTGAATTTCCCTTTTAATGTGTCAGTAATATCTGCAATGCCCACTGCTGGTGTAATACAGATCTAATTCTCAGCTCATTTAGCTGCTGCCTCGATAGGAAAACAAAACCTACTGGGAGTGATGATTAGAAAGCAACATCAGAGATATAAATATAGGTAAATGAATTAAATCACAGAAAAGTTACTAATGACAGAATCTCTGGCCACATCAGTCAACTGGTACTCTGATGCACTAAATTGCTGTGTGGTTTTTTTTGTTTTGTTTTAGTTTTTTTTTTTTTTTTAGTTGATAGCCACATTATAAAGCAGTAAAGAGGATAAAAGGAAGGAGGAATGCATAATACACCCTCTCCTCCCAACCCCAGTGTCACGGGAGCCTCAAGTGTTGGAGGAGACAGAGTCATAAAATGAATTGTGTGGAGCATGCCTCTCAAGCTGTTATCTGTTATTTATAAAGAATTAAAATAAGTTATTTCATATGTGCTGGAAAAAGGGTTCATCAGCATTGTGCTGCAATGCATTATGACTTACTGATTCCTGATTTCATAGCTGTTGTGCGTATTTGAAAACATATTTATATGCCTTGTATCAACTGCTAACCATTGAATTTTTATTGTACATTACAGGGGAAATTCTTATTTTTCAATTTGCATCTCACTTGATTCATTGACACACAACACACAGTTCTGCTCTGGGGTGGGAAGTGTCTGACCCTGGGCTTGGGGAACGTCCCCTCTCAACACTCCCCAGTGACACCCACCAGTGCCCGTCACCCCAGGGGGCAGCACAGGTAACTGCTCACAGGTAACTCCAGCCTCTACCAGCCCTGTTAGACATGGCTGGATCCACACACAGCCTGGCACAACCTACATGGTGAGCAAAAAACAGCTGAAAAGGTCATGGAGTTGTTTGGGTGGGAAGAGACCTTTCAGATCATCAAGTCCATCTGTTCCCCCAGCAGTGCCAGATCCCCACTGCCCCGTGTCCCTCACACCACATCTCCACGGCTTGGAAACCCATCCACGGGCGGGGACTCCACCACTGCCCTGGGCAGCCTGGCACAGCCCTGGGCAACCCTCCAGGGCAAGAAATTGTTCCTCAGGGACAACCTCAACCTCCCCTGGGGCAACTTGAGGCCGTTTCCTCTTGTCCTGTCCCTTGTTCCTTGGGAGCAGAGCCCGACCCCCCCCTGGCTCCAGGCTCCTGTCAGGGATTTGCGAGAGCCATTTATCTGTTGTACCCTCACAGCTACAGAATAAGGAAATTTGTATTTAATTGTCTGAGTTCCCACCACCCTGAGGAGGTGTCACAGTGACAGTGGGGAAAGGTGCCACATGTACCACCCATCGCTGCAGAGCTCCTCGCAAACTTTGCTCAGCTCCTTTTCTCAGCCACCCTGAAAGGGAAGTTTGGATTTTGAGAACTGTGTTTCTTCTGAGGGGTGACATTGAAACTACCCTGTGCTGAGTGTCCATAATTTCCTTCGATGGTTACTTCTCATTGCCTGAAATCCCAGTGAACCCTGGTGATGAGGCAAGCTGGAGCAGGAGTCAAGCCATGGGTTGCGGGGCAGGATGGGTGCTCAGGGCGTTGGGCAGGCGTCCTGCAGCTCCGGTGGTGCAGCTCCTGCTCGTGAGGTCTGGGGTTTCACACCCCTGTACCCGTTTCAGATAGACCTGGTGCCCCTCGGCTGGGCACAGGGACTGTGGCTGGCAGGAGGGGCTGGACCCGGCGGGAGGGCAGCTGGCCCTGCCAGGCCAGAGGTGTCACCCGCGGGGAGCAGGGCGGGGCTGGGTCAGAGGGACCCCCAAACCCACAGCTCCCAGCCAGGGCGCGGGCTGTGGTGGGGGCTGCAGGGACCCTGCCAAGCTCTCCTCTGCCTGGAGCATGCCAGGGCTCCAGCAAGGCTTGCTGGAAGAACCAACAGGAAATGATTTCACATTATCCATTGCCATCCTGGAAGGAAGATGGCACTCGAAGGAAAGCTGCCATTCCAGTCTTCACCATACCTGCTTTTCCTTCATGCACCTCCTCACCTCGCTGCCTTCAGCATCTTACCTTTTCAACCCTTTTCTACCTGCTGGAGCCACTGTATCCCCACATCAGCATACAGAAAGTGAGGTTGTGTCCAGGTAGACTAGTTCTCCACTCAGTTACCTTGGTTCTATACCAGAGAAACGCTTTTGAAATCACAGCCAGGTAACTGCCTGAACAATCAAACGTGAGGCCTACTTCCCCTTGATACATAAAGAAGTTAATGGACCAGATCCATCCATTGATTTATGCTGTGGTTGACTTTGGTTTCAGAGGTTTAACAGCTTGTACTGGTAATTGGAATGATCCCCAAAATCAAAAGGAATAAAAGTATTCACTTTTCTTTCCTAAGAATAATAAATTCAAAGATCCAGGGAGGGTCAGGCACAGTTTTATGTCTTACAGAAGAGGTGGCAACCAACCTAAAACTGCTCTTACTTTGCATCAAGAATGAGTGTCTGTTGGATTCGCTGCTGAAAGATGACCTCCGAGTCACTGTCAGCATCCAACACTCAGAATAAATACCAAGAACTTCCACATACTCTAGCTGTGGATAATGTAGAAAATATTTAATAACATTTCATATTATTAGCTAAGAGCTTCAGAACGTAAATTACCATTGCATGGCAGTGGCTCTGTTGTGCACCCAGTGTTTGCTGGCTCTCAGCTGAGGGGGTTTATCACCTTCCCTGGGCACCCTCTGGTGCTGGATGCTTCAGAAGACGGGTGCTGGGGCAGATGCCTTGGGTTTGCCTGCACAACATGGAAATTGTGGTGCCCCGACAGAGACAAACTCAGGAAAAACAGAGCGATTAGGTTACACAGAAAATAAAAAAAAAACACAAAAATCCCCTACAGTCTGACAGAAATGCCTCCGAAATTCATTTTAGGGTGAGTTAAGGCCGGGACAATGCACTTTATCGATTCACATTATTTAAATGTAATTCTCTAACTTCATATATGGCATCCTTAAGGTAAAATATCTCACAGTTACCAAGGTGAGGAGAAATCACCATAAAAATATCTCCAAAGGGACAGTTCTCTTTTCCACTCTCTCCTTTTGCCTGCGTCTGTGTAGGTGTGGATTTGTCCCTCTGGGCACATACCCATGAAGCTGCCACCTCCCCTCCACTTCCACTGGCACCAGGTGGGGCCGGAGCCGCCTGGTTGGGCAGGACCCTCTGCAGACAGTGTGATCTGAGGGTCATTGTGGTGGAGACTGCAATTTAACTTTGTGGCTGTTCCGTGTTGTGGTCAGTGCTGCATTGAGAACAGTTCTGGAAGAAATAATTTGATTTAGAACCCCTTAACAGACTGAATTAAGGCAGTAATAAAACCCCAGTTGTGACATGGAGCTTTCAGGGCTGCCACGTCCAACCTTCCTGTGAAATATCCATGCTTGCAGATGTCAAGCCAGGGTGGCGTGCCCTGCCATGACATCCTCTGTAGGAAGTGCTGGGGCTAAACCCCCAGCCCTGAATGAGGGTTGGCATGTGGGTGATGGCCACATCCAGGCTGGAGGGACCCTCCTGATTGGTTTTCCTCCTGGGTCTGGCCAGCCTTGGGTGGGAGCTGGTGAGGAATCCACCCCCAGCTGCCCCCACCTTCAGCATTAACACCTGCCCCACCTCCAGGTTAGTCACAGAGGAGCTGGCTCTGCCTGTGGTGGGTTGGGCAGTCTGGCTGCATGGCAGATGTACTCTGCAGGGTTTGCAGTTTTTGGAAGGGTTCCTTCTGTCCACTGCAAGCAGAGTTCCCAGTGATGGTGGGACAAGGTCAAGACCAGAACAGAGTGAGGATTGCATAGGTAATGAGGCTTCTCCTTGGCAGTTGCTGCGTGGTGGGAGTTGGACTGGTGGCCTGGCTCGTTCCTGCCCCCACGAGCTGGATTCTGACTCAGCTCACTCCTTTCCTCGCTGCATCGTGTGCTGTAACTGCACTGGCCTATTGTTCCCTTGGGTGTTGGCCACCTCGTGTCTTTCCTGTGTGCTTTGCAATGGGATGGTGAAGTCTTTCCTGGATGTGTGTTGCTAATGGCCTTGTCCTTCCAACGGGGACAAGTGGGCAGCAGAATGCTGTGCCAGGGTGTCCTGCAGGCTGAGTGCTGTGTGGGTCAATGTGCTGTGTCCCCAAACCAGCACAGTGGGTCAGTGCAGTCCAGGGAGAGTCAGACACGTGTCCAGCAGGAAACCACCTCCCCCATCAGCTCATCTCGGTGAGTGGCTGCTGTGATCCTGGTGCCTGGGCTGCAGCTGGCATGTACATAGAATGGCTCTGATGGGACTGGGACCAAGCAGGACCTCGGCTCTGGTTCAGCTCACAGGTTCCTATCTCCCAGCCTGCTCTTACCACAGCAGGATGAGCCATCTCTGCTTTATGGTGACAGTTCTGGGGATTGTGAGTCCAGCCTGTGTGATAGAGTTTCATAGCAGCATAGAATTGTTTAGGTTGGAAGAGACCTTTTAAGATCATATAATCTAATTCCTAACCCAGCACTGCCAGGTCCCCACTGCCCCATGTCCCTCACCCCACATCTCCACGGCTTGGAAACCCCTCCAGGGGTGGGGACTCCACCACTGCCCTGGGCAGCCTGGCACAGCCCTGGGCAACCCTCCAGGGCAAGAAATTGTTCCTCAGGGACAACCTCAACCTCCTCTGGGGGAACTTGCAGCCAGGTTCTCTTGTCCTGTTGCTCTTTCCTTGGGAGCAGAGCCTGACCCCCACCTGGCTCCAGACCCCTGTCAGGAGCTGTGCAGAGCCAGAAGGTCTCCCCTGAGCCTCCTTTGCTCCAGGCTCAGCACCCCCAGCTCCCTCAGCTGCTCCTCCCCACACTTGGGCTCTAGACCCTTCCCCAGCTCCATTGCCCTTCTCTGGCCACGCTCCAGCCCCTCAGGGTCCTTCCTGGAGTGAGGACCCCACAATTTGAGGTGCAGTCTCCCCAGTGCCCAGTCCAGGGGGACAATCCTTCCCCTGGTCCTGCTGGCCACACCAGTGCTGATCCAGGCCAGGATGCTGGTGGCCTCCTTGTCCAGCCTGGCCGGGCTGGTGCTGAGCAGAGCATTTCCCTCGGCAGGACCCATCCTGCTCGTGGTGCTGCCGCTGCCGAGCTGCCCTGGAAGAACTTCAGCAAAGGCTTGGGTGGAGCGTTGGACGGAGCTAGCAGTGGCCACAGCTGGTGGTGGAGAAGTGCTGTCGTGGTGTCACAGCTCTGGCAGGCACGAGCGAGACGTGGTCGTGGTGTTTGCACGTTCCAGTGTTGTGGGAGGGGGTGTCCAAGGGACTGGGGGTGCGTGGGGTGCAGCCTACTGCCTGTCCTCCTGCTGTAGACCCCCATTATTTCTGGTAGGGCAAACACACAATGCTCTGTCTCGCCCTTGAGTCTCCACTTTTGAACTACAAACCCACCATTTTGTTTGTTTTCAGAGACTTTGGTAGCCAGGAACTCCCGAGTGAGGCAGCGTATCTTGATAAGCTGAGATAGCACCCTGCACAGAGCCTGTGTGGTTACCAGCTCATTTCGGGTGTGAATTCAGCAGTGGTATACAATAAATCGGGCCTGAATGTGACAGAAAGTAAGAGAATTCTACATTAATGCTGTATAATAGGTTTATAGTTAAATAAATTTTATGAAAGCATAGGGCTCTCATTGTTACCAAGCCAGCTTTCCCCACAGCAATATTTTCACATGATTAAGTTAGAGATCAGATAACCACCTTATGCAGTATATACCCAATAGCAATTTAAAAAATTCAATATCAGCTGCATTATTCTAAAGACTCATTCCATTTTCAATGCAAAATGAGTACAAAATAAAGAGATAAACTACATATAAAATGTAAAACATGGAAAAATTTATCACTTGCAAACATAAAAGCAAAAAGGATAAAAAAAGAGAACAAAAGCAAATGGAGGCTATAAAAGAATATAGGGAAAAAAAGGCTAAATCTGCAGCGTTACCTCTTCCACACGCAGCTTAGCTGGGCTCTTAGTGAGGTGCGTGCACTTCAGTGCATGAATATAATCATCCCTGTAATCCACTTTACTGCTGCAGGCAAAATTAATTTATGCCTTGCTGAAAATTTTCAGCTCCACTAGGTATGAAAGGACAGGAGGTGCGAGTCCAGGCAGGGGTCGGGGGCTGGACGGGAGGGGCAGAGCGGGGCAGGGGCAGGGCTGGCAGCCCCCCCGAGCATCCCGTGCTGGGCACGGGCCAGCTGGACCAGGGCCACGGTGGAGCCTGTGCTAGCCTGTCACTGGGCACGGGCCAGGAGGACCACCCTCGGCG
>NW_008599025.1:14991-20528 GCF_000691845.1 Merops nubicus
GGTGTGCAGGTAACCAGGGCATCCCCGGGGCCCGTGGAGGTTTAGTCCTGCAGCAGCACAGGGCAGACCCAGCCTCACGTAGGGATGGTGCTGAGGGACACGGGTCAGTGGGGACCTGGCAGTGCTGGGGGGCAGCTGGACTTGATCTGAAAGGTCTCTGCCAACCCAAACGATTCTGTGATCCCACAACTGTGAAAAGCAAAGTGACATATGCACAAACCTGTTACAGAGCCTGCCCGTGGCCTGGGGTGCTGCCCTGGGCACCGAGGTGTGCTGCTCATGGCCATGTCACACAAGGGCCCTGTCCTGATCCCAGAAATGTTGAGGAGGAGGAGGAGGAGTGAGGTGTTGGCTCTCTGCCTGCATCCCAGGTTGACAATCGTGCCTCTGTCCCTGCTCCTGCCCGTGGGAGAACCAGTCCCATGGGCTGCCCTGGGGAGCTGCCCCCCTCTTCGGGGTGGGGGAGACCCAGCCCTGCCCAAGGGGAGTGTGGTACCCACACTGAAAGCTGGCTCTTCCACCCCTCCAGCTCTTGCTGGGGTTGATGTCCTCATCTCATCTCCTGAGGTTCTACAGGTGCAAGGGCCTGCACCTATGCTGGGGAACCTGCAGGGGGGCTGGACTAGATGACCTTGAAAGGTCCCTCCCCACCCCCAAACCATCCTGTGATGCTGTGGTGTGTGGTCTTGAACACTGGGGAGCCAGTGGTGTTGCACAAAGCCTGGTGTCCCTTAATTCATCGGAGCAAGCACCTAACGTTGTTCCTACCCTTGTAGTTAAGGTCATGCCAATGATTCCATTACCAGCTGGCTCTCAGGAGTTATAATTACTGTATTTTAGCTGTAAAAAGTTGCCCTGAGATGACATTTTGCATGCACGGTGTCACCCAGGCACAAATGGGTTTGTTTTGTCCCTTGGCTGAGTTGCTGTTCACGGCACCGAGTCCAGCCAGTCGCACAGCTCAGAAACAGAGCAGCAGATTTTCAGCAGGCACTCCAGGCTCACACAGCCTTTTCTCAGGACATAAAAAAGCTATTTGTGGAAAAATAAAACCTTAGCAAACCCAAAAAAAACTGTCAGAGAGAGACTGGACTCGTGTGCATTATCCAGTGACCCCCATTTCAAAGGACACCATCATTTCTGTCCCAAAGTTACCCATTTTCTACTCACTTTTCCTTCTGAGAATTTGCTGTGTCAGAAACAAACAGTTATGAAATGGAGGCAGTAGAATGAACTATTTACCCTAAAAATAAACAGGGTGTAAAGTTTCTTGTGTGGGTAGCAGATGGCATGTATTCTGTCTGCTGAGTCTTCTTCAAGCTGATGTAGAGTAGAGCGTGTCCAAGCTTTATGCCAAGGCTGACCTTCAATCAAGACCAAACTTTGAAAAAAGCAATGTGCTGGGTTTCACGTTTTTAAGCACACTCAGACAAAAGCATTCACGCTCTGTCAGGTGGCCAGGAGAGCCTCAGAGTCATGCCAGCAACTTTGCTCTGTCCCTTTGGTGTCTGAGGCAGCGCCGGGAGTGTCCCTGTTCAGGATGTGCTGGGGTGCCCGGTGGGACGTGCTGATGTGCCTCAGGCACCACGGGCAGGGCTCCGTGTTGCTGCTGTTGCTCATTTCTGCACACACTTGCATTCTCCCTGCTGAAATTCTTTGAAGGAAATCTGAATTTGCTTTTCCTCAAGCAGTCACACCAGATGTTGGGTGGCAGATTGGGTACGACAAGACCAGGCAGAGTGAGGTGGGATTTATACCAAGTGTGACTCTTCCAAATTCACCAGGCTTGAACCTGTGGAAGAGGGAACAAACTTAGACTCAATTTTTTCTTGCAAGGCCCAGAAACATTTTAAACAGCCTGTCAGACCTCTTTGTTCCCCTCTGGCACTGAACGTGGCTGCACCTGCCAGACACCACCAATGTCTTCACGGCAAGGTCACCTTTCTTGTAAATCCTTTCTGGTGCCCTTGAGCACCTGGCTGTGTCAGAGAGAGCACAGTGACTGTCCCCAGCTGCCACTCGGCCCCTTCCCCCGTGTGTGCACAAGCAAAGGAAAACACAATACTTCTCCCTACAAGCCACTATTTGAAGGGTGGACTTCACAGGAGGACCAGTAACTTTCAATAGTGTGCCAAGGTTTTTATCATCACCACTACACCTGAAGAGTTCCCTTGTGAATAGCACACTAGAAGAGAAAAGAGCTGTGATGGAAACCCAAGAAAAGCAACACGGGGGCATGTTTCAGGTGGCTTTGTTCTTCTCTCTGATTCTTGCAGGTAGAGTTCCATGTGAGATTTTGGGCTTATGGGAAGTAGAAATGAAGGACTCTTGAGGCTGCATTGATCCAGAGGTGACAAAACAAAACTTGTTTGGTTTGTTGACAAGCACTGATGGGCCAGAATGGTGCTGAGTTTGGTGAGAACCATCCCAGGACATCCAGCCCCTGCTCATGGGACTGGTTAACACTAGTTTCACAGGCAACCTCATTCCTTTCTGTGTTGCTTTGAGAGCTGTGGGTCTCCTGGTGGGCTACCTTGAATTTTCAGGTTTATTTTTTGCTTCGACATCCATTTAAGGTAGCTGTGAACTGGTGCTTCTTTATATGGCAGGTCTTTAGAGATAAAAAGGTGACACTCGAAGCAAGGCAGGGGAACAGGACATGGAGGGGAGCCTTTGATTTTCCCTTGACACCATTCCCTTCTCAGCACATCACAGGCTTTAATTCCTTGCCATGACTATTACCTCTCGAGCCCTGATCTGTGCCCAGAAGCCCCCTCCTCCATTCTGCTGCTGCCTCTCACACAGAACGTGGCTGAGCCTGGCAGCAACTGCTGCTGCTGTACCAAGCTGGGAGGTGGAAAGGGGAGAAGCAACCCCAGGAGCAGGAGAGCTGCTGCAGGGTGGGACCAGCGGGTCATTGGTCCAGGTGGCCAAGAAGGCCACTAGCACCCTGATTCTATGATTCAGGACTTGCCTTGAGGGGCTGGCCAGCCTCGTGCATCACCTCCCCCCAGCCCCAGTGCACTGGGCAGCGTGTTGCCATGCCAGCCTCCAGACAGCCCAATGCCAGCCTCTGCTCCTGCCCTGGCGTTCTGCGGGGTGCAGGGGCTGTGGAGCCCACCAGCAGCCCCACAGCTCGGGGGGGCACTGGCCACCCGCCCTCCTGGGCTGGACACAGCTGAGGTGCTGGGGCTGCCCCTCCCACAGCGAGCCCGGGGGCTGCTGCCTCCTAACAGCCCCCGGCATCACGGCCACCAAACACCCAGACACCTCTGGGGATGGGTAATCAACTTCATACGCAGGAAAAGCTCTGCCCTTATCAGTACCAGGATTTTTAGATTTACATAATGCTAAACAGTATCTTGCTCACATGCCCATGGATCTTAGTGGCTTTGTTGTCACCACAGCGAGCCCGGGGGCTGCTGCCTCCTAACAGCCCCTGGCATCACGGCCACCAAACACCCAGACACCTCTGGGGATGGGTAATCAACTTCATACGCAGGAAAAGCTCTGCCCTTATCAGTACCAGGATTTTTAGATTTACATAATGCTAAACAGTATCTTGCTCACATGCCCATGGATCTTAGTGGCTTTGTTGTCATGGATACCAGTACATACCTTGTTTTCTTTGAGAGATCTATCAAATATGTGCATTTGGAGGTTTGCTATATTTGCCTGAATGTTATAAGCACGTTTTTTACACTAGTAAATAATATTAAGCAACTGTGTAATTTATGCTGGAAGGTTAAACACATTCACACTCGGTATTTTAAGGCCCTTTTTTCACCTTTGAAATTTCAAATCCAAACAGCCTGCCCAGATGATGTTCTCATTGTGGCTGAGCATGACTTGCAAGAAGCTGTGTTCCTTCTGTGGGATTTCACTACCAAGGACCCTGGCATGTGCTAACCCCTCTCCAGTCCATGGATAAGGGAAGAAATCAAAAGCCGTGGTTTCAAGCAGGAGCTGATTCCTTTCAGGATAATGCTCCAAAAGATACTTCCAGTCCCAAAAAAACCAAAGAATCCATCAGACTTCCTGCATATTGTAACTGCTTCACCTTTTCAGCAGAAGCAATGAAAATATTACAGGCTACAGCCATGGTGGGGAAGGCAGGTCCCCATCCCTGCCCATTTGAAAACTTGATCTCCCACATGAAGCACCCAGAAATCCCAGAAAATTTTTAATTTTTTAATTTTTAAGTCCCAGAAATCCCAGAAAATTCAAACTCATCCCTTCTGCATCGTTACATATTCATTAGGCCACAGTGTCCTTCATGGCACCTTCGTGCTTGACAACATGAAGCCAAATATCTCATTAACAGTGAGTACCAAAAAGTTCTATCTTCTGTTACAGTGACAGGGCTTCATTAGTTTCATAAATAATGTGCCAGTGCTGAAAACTTCATATCCTGGCTCTGGAGCTGGTAAAAGTCTGGGGAGGAGGTGCTCTCTCTGCCTGAGTCAGCACCTGAGCCGCACACTCCCCTGTTGTCTGGTTCGTTAATTGATAGGACGAGCGCGGTTCCGGCAGCTCAGGCTGGCTCATGGGCTTGTTCCTGTGGTTTACAAAATTAAATTCAATTAAGTTTCATTTATCAGCAGCAGAGAATGAAGACATTGGAATAATGACAAGGGAATGATAATATTATTAGTAAAGAAGTAAAAGCTGTCACGATTAAAGAACAGAACTGCAATAGAACTGACTCCCTTATCTGCAGTTCGCCAAGTCAGGAGTCTATCAAATAAACGTGGGATAAATGTTTGAGATCTGCACACACAAACCCATCCTCTGAGAGGAAGCAGCATTTTCCTTGCGATGGTGACGAGGCACGTGCTTCATAATTGCTTTTAAATCACACCTCAGGCCGAGACACAGAGTGTGTTTTGCTTCGTCTTGCAAACAGCTGGGGCAAAGCTGTGGCACAGAGAATGAAATATGAAAGTTTAAATGTGGGGTGACCCAAGAGCAATGCTAATTCAGGGTTGCCTCCTGAGGAAGGGTGTGGGAAAAGAGGGGGCAACAGACAAATCTCTAATTACGGTGAGATTTCGTAGTTTATTTTCCCTTCCAAGGTTGCAGACATACCAACTTTAACAAAGAGCAGGGAGAGTGGAAACTATGAAGTTGCCAAAAGCAAAAAAGTTGTCTAGAAGATCTGAGCTCAAGCCTGTGGCTCAACATACCATATTGGCTTCCTGAAAAAGTGATTGGATTGACCTTGCACCCTGACTTTGAACTCGAATGAAAGCCATTCCTAACAGCTTGTGGGAGAAGCAAGGCATACAAAATTGGCCAAGGCGGCCAACAACACCCTGGTTTGGATCAGCATTAGTGTGGCCAGAAGGACTAGGGCAGGGATCATCCCACTGGACTGAGCACTGGTGGCGCTGCACCTTGAATACTGGTTCAATTTTGAGCCCCTCAGTCCAAGAAGGACCTTGAGGGGCTGGAGCGTGGCCAGAGAAGGGCAACGAAGCTGCTGGAGAAGGGTCTAGAGCCCAAGTGTGGGGAGGAGCAGCTGAGGGAGCTGGGGG
>NW_008599026.1:0-3168 GCF_000691845.1 Merops nubicus
AACAACCCACAAACTCTGAAAGCCAGAGGCAAACCCTGCTCTGCAGGGAGCTCTGAGATGCCGGGACAGGCGGGGTGAGCAGCAGGAGGCTGATCCCAGCCCTGCACAGGACGGAGCCAGGGCTGACCTGCTCCAGGGAAGAGGCCACAGGGGTGGGGCACTCTCACCCTGGGATAGCTTCCACAGGTTAACACAGTGCCACATCTTAGCTCTACATGTACCTGTTCCAGCCCCAAGTGGATCTACCTGCAACCCAACAGTGCAGAGCAGCTGTCTGTACTCAACTGACAGCTCCTGGAGCACGGGAGACTTTCACACCTTCCATCCACAGCAAAGTTCAGAGGTAACACTGCAGCTCCAGGGAACTCTTACCTGATGGACAAACACATCTTCCTTGGTGTCATTCCTGCAAGAGAAATGGAAATTCACATAGGAAATGCACAGTATGTTAGAAGTTCAGTTGTTTCTGGTGGGGACAACACATGGATCTGTCAAAACCATCAGCTCTCAGCATTCAACCTTGCTCCTCAGCCCAATCTCTGCACCTACAGGGACCCCGATGTGTCCCTCAGCACCGTGACACAGCCCCCACACTGCAGCTGGATAGCCCCAGCCCATGGTGTTGCTGCTCTGCTGCCAGGAGGAGCAGCCACAGCAGCTCTGAGCCCCCTCCTGGAGCTGTGCACGCCACTTCCACTGCGCCCCACAGGCTGCCAGCCACGCTCCTGCAGCCCCTGGAGGGGGGTTTGAAGCCTCAAAGGGGCTTTTTTGCCCCAGAATGACCGGTCACAGGCACCACAGAGCCAGCACGTGTGGAAATATGCTCAGACTGCAGAGCTGCCAGCTACAGGTGACACAACCAGGAGAGGTGTTTCTGCATGGGTAAAGCCAGGTGCCCCTCACCACGGGCTTCACACCGCGGGGATGGGGATGAAGCCTTTGCCCAAGCCTCAATCCACGCTGCAGCTCCTGTCAGACTCCACCAGTAAGAACGAGTCACCCCATTCCCTCATGGAATTGGTGCCTTCAAGCCTCAGAGGTTACTGAGCAGTGATCAAAAGGCAACAAAAGGCAGCCAGCCTGACCATCAGAAGGCAGCTGATCCAAGGGCCCACAGCACAGCACCCAGGTGTTCCTCAACACCACCTCCTACCAGGTGCTCCAAAAGCTGCAAACCTTCAGAAAAGGCCAGGAACAGGTTTCCAGCAGCTGTGCTCAGCACCTTCCCCTGCTCCTCACCACAGCAGCTGCTCCCTGCCCCTGCCTCACTCTCACTTGGGCAGCCTCACCAGAAGCTGGGCTTTAAAGTCCTTCTGAAAACACGGCTTCCATTCACGAGGACACTGGAGTTTCAGATCACAAATGAGGCAGTTACACAGATACAGGGTGTACAAGCAGCAAGTCAAAAACCAACAGCCTGCTCAGTTTTGAAGCCCAGCACCTTGGACAAGATTCCTGATGGTTTTCCAGCAAGCACTCCCAGGAGCAGCTCACTCACTGTCACTCAGTGTCACAGCCACAGCAATCACCTCCTCAGAGACAACCTGAAGGAGGACAAGAGAAACCCCCGGCACTGAGGCCTGACAAGCCATTCACCTATCAACAGCACACAGCTCTGCTTGAAGAAAAATAAAAGGACCACGGAGCTGGACAAGCAGACAGATGCAGGGCATGCCAGGTGTCAAGGGACAGCTCCAGCTATGTAACAGGACCAGGGGCCAGCACATCTGTGTGTGTTTTTTTCTCAGCTCTGAGAAACAACCAACAGACAACATCCAAGCCAGAATTTCCCAACAGAAATGTGCTTCAGGAAATACTTGCAGTTAACGTGCACCCACACCAAAGCTCAATCTTAGCTCCCAAGCTAATTTTAGCTGCAGGCAGACCCGGCTGAAGCAAAGACAAGCAAGGGCAGGAGTTCCTGCAAAGTTTCCCTCGCAGCAAGCACAGGAGATTCCAGAGTTGAGGAAATGTCCTCCAGTTCAGCTCTCTGGCTGTGGCTCTAATCTCTCGATAACAGGAGATCACACTGGGCTCCTCATTAAAAATGGCAACCTCGGGGATTAAAGAGCTGCCAAATTAAAGGCTGGGGAAGCCACCCGGATGCGTTAAGTAGCTGCTGCTGCTGCTTCCTGGCTTGACTCACGGCGCTGAGCCTTCCCTGACTGAGGGCAGCGGGCAGAAACCCTTCCCTGCAGGCAGAGTTTGTGGCCTGTGCTCACACGAGGCAGAGACACTGAAGCCTTACAGCACCAGCGACTGCCCGGCGCTCACGTTCAGGGCAGGAAGAACGCAAACTGGGCAGAGGCAGAGACCAGTTTTTAAAGCTGCAGACACAGAACCAATTAAGGAGCTTGGCAGACACTTAGACTGGGTCATAAGGGAACAGTTATGGAAAAAAAAGCAGTACTTAAAACAAACCTAAATAAAATATCTAATAGGACTGGGTCTACACGCGCTTCCCTCGACAGATTCAATTCTTCAGCCAAATTCTGAAGCTGTGGGTGAAGCACAAGGTGTTTGAGGGGAGCAGTTCTGTGGAACACGGCCTGGGGCAAGGCTCTCCAGCACGGCAGACACCACAACTCCCTATATCCCCAGAGCAGAATAATCCCAATTATTCCCATGCCGAGTAATTCCAGGACTCCCCCACTACCCAACAGCTTCACTGTTAAGTACTTAGACAACTCTTTCAGCGTTCAGATGTTTCTTTAAAAACCAGCTACTGTCACAAAAAGAACCTTCTAGGCACTTATTTCTGGAGATCATCCCAGACTCCAGTCTTGGTATATAAAAGAAAGGCGAATTTTGCTTGTTTCCCTCTACGTTCCGGGTTCCCTCCAGAGCACGCCTCTAACCACACCAAGCACTCAGAGCCACTGCTGCCTGCATGACAGACAGAACTTCACACAGCAATTCAAACACCTATATTGTGTGTGCCAACAACCTGCGGCCTTTTATACCCCTAAGAGAAAAAAAAAAACTCCAAAAAATAATATTAACGTAAGAAATACCCTGATGACAATCAGCTTGCTGGGCGAGCATGGCTTCTGCTCAGACTACAGCAAGAAGCGGCCAAACCCATGAGAACGGGAGGGCTCAAAGCTGCTGGGACGGCAGGGACACATCCCACGAGCTCCTCCTGCCAAGTGTCACCGAGCGGGGTGA
>NW_008599027.1:0-254 GCF_000691845.1 Merops nubicus
GATGGGTTCCCACCTCACGGGGCCACGGGCGGCTGGTGGTGGAGGGAAACTGAGGCACGCCCTCCACGGGTGGCAGGAGATGCAGGTAAGGGGCAGTGGTGGGACATGGGGATGGGCAAGAGGGTAGGGACAGGGTCAGGGACAGGGGTTGGGCCACCTGGAGAGATGGGGACATGGGCAAGACATGGTCAGGGCCATGGGTTGGGCCACCTGGAGAGGTGGGGACATGGGCAAGATATGGTCATGGACATGGG
>NW_008599027.1:424-652 GCF_000691845.1 Merops nubicus
GGACAGGGACATGGGCAAGACATGGTCAGGGACATGGGTTGGGCCACCTGGAGACATGGACCTGAGGGCAGGGACATGTCTTGGGGCATCTGGGGACACAGAGATGGGCCTGGGCAGGAGCTTGGGGACACAGGCTGGGGTGTTTGGGGACATGGAGACATGAGGCCATGGACCTGGGAAGAAGCTCAAGGGCCTGGGTGGGGGCGTTTGAGGACACATATGGGGACA
>NW_008599028.1:0-1431 GCF_000691845.1 Merops nubicus
GACCCCCAGGCACCCACATCCCCAGCGCTAAAGTATCTTCCAGCATCTCCAGAGATCACCTCAGAGACCTCAGGGAGCGATCTGCTGTCGCTTGGAGTCCGTTTAAGATGAACCAGATTTGCACCCCCTGCTCAAGAAGGGCTCAAAGTGTCTTCAGAGAGCTGGGCTGAGGGCAGGCGGGCAGCCAGGACGTGGCGAGCTGGAGCTCTGGGTCCAGTGTGGCAAGGCTGAGTTCAGACACCAAAGATACCCTAAGGAGGAAATGATTTTTTTTCTCTTTTTTTTTTTTTTCCTCTTTTTTTCTTTTTTTTTTCTTTTTTTGGGGTTGTTTTTGTTTTGTATTTTTTTTGTTTTGTTTTGCAAACTGCTGCACAAACCACAGAACGGAGAAAGCCTTTGGTCATGAGAAAACTTGTGAGAAAAAAAGTGAGCCTTGTATGGAAGATTCCCCTGAATGCCTACAGTATTCTACATCTTAAAAAAATATATTGTGGACGCTGCAGCCATACAAAGGGGGGAGGAGTGGGAGGTGGGGGATTTACAGTCTCACATAGACACAACGGGGAGGTTAAGACAAGCACAGTCAGAGTCCGTAAGACGGATCGGCTCGCTCGCATCAGTCATCCTCATCTTCCTCTTCCTCTTCTGCATCTTCCTCGCCTTCGTCCTCTACGTTTCGTTTTCTCTTTTCCCCTCGTGGAAGGTCTGTAAGAAGAGGTGAAGCGTGAAGCTCTGCTCAGCCTGCTGGGGCAGCAGTTGGATGGCTGGCGAGCAAGCACGGGCTCGACCTCACCATGACAGAGCAGGCTCCACCCTGCCCAGATACTCCTGGCACCCAGAACACCCCTGGGCTAGCACAAGGTGTTAACTATTCCCCATCCCCTCTGAGTTAACTCTTCTCCATCCCCTCTGAGTTAACTCTTCTCCATCCCCTCTGAGTTAACTATTCCCCATCCCCTCCAAGCTGCTCAGAAATGGGGCTTTCCCTGAGAGCTGAGCAGCCCCAAAGGCGGCGCCTGCAGAACCCTCGCTTCTGACCAAGCTCCGAGGGGACCTGAGGCTGCAGCAGCTGCTGGGTTCTGCCAGTGGCCCCTGGGGGGCTGTGGGGGGCTGTAAGCAGAGTCTGGACTCGTGGGGAGCTCGAGTTCACCCCCCACTTCTAGAGCTGAGAGGAGAGAGGAACGTGTCCCTAGGAGGATTTCCTCAGGCCCGCTGCCAGCCGAGCTGCTGTGACAGGAGCCCTGCTCCTCAACAGACCAACAGCTCAGACTCCTCAGAACTGGCTTTCTGGGCAATTTCCCTCTTCAATATTTAATAGAATCACAGAATTGTTTTGGCTCCTTTCCAAACTTTTTCATCCAGTCCAACCACCCCCCAGCACTGCCAGGTCCCCACTGCCCCGTGTCCCTCACCCCACATCTCCACAGCTTG
>NW_008599028.1:1835-6045 GCF_000691845.1 Merops nubicus
CCCAGCTCCCTCAGCTGCTCCTCCCCACACTTGGGCTCCAGACCCTTCCCCAGTTTCATTGTCCTTCTCTGGCCACGCTCCAGCCCCTCAAAGTCCTTCCCAGAGTGAGGGGCCCAAAACAAACTTACCCAAGTTGGATGGTACTGGGATGTACTGAAACCTGTTTCCCCCTCCCCACTGTGTGACCCTCTGGTTATAACCCAATTTGGGTGTAACTCAGCAGTCAGCCTGGGCACGAGCCACAGTGTCAGCAGCAGTGCCCAGGAGCAGGATCACTGCACGTTCCATGGGGGGAAAGCTGCCAGCAGGAGCAGCACTGCACTGAGCTTGGGAGGCTCTACAGGGGCAGTTGAGGCTCTACAGGGGCAGTGGAGGCAGCTCTGCAAGCACTTTGTTAGCATTGGACTCACCATCGTCAGCTTCATCTTCTTCATCCTCCTCACCATCTTCCTCCTCATCTTCCTCCTGGAGTCCAAACAAGAGGCTTTGTTGAGAGAACCACAACCCCACGAGCAAGGTGCAATTCCAGCTTCCCCCACCTCTGCTCCCACCCCACTCCAGCCTCAGGGTGGTAGGTCCAGGCCTGGAGAAGCCGTTGGTTCCTCAACAGCTTCTTGTGTCCCTACGATGGGAACTCGAGCAGCTGAAGCTGCAGGAAGTACCAGGCCAAGGAATAAGAGTGAACTGAAAAACTCTGTGGACCACGAGTCAAAAGGTGCCCAGGAAAAGCCAGAGTGAGGGGCAGGACTCCTCAGATCTGCCCCCTGGCCAGATGGGTCACCAGCTTAAGGGCCCAACAGGCAGCAACACGGTGCTGCAGATGTACACTGATGGTGGAAAGCCTCACCTCATCATCCACTCCATCCTCTTCCTCTTCACCTTCCAGATCATCATCTTCATCTTCTTCATCATCGATGACTTCTTCATCCAAGTCATCTTCCTCATCATCATCATCCTCTTCCTCACCTTCTACCAGAAGGAGAAGGAGGTCAGTGTGATGGTTCCCAAACGCTCACACCTCCAACCCCAGAGCTACAGGAGGACACCACACAGAACCAGCCCCACCAGCCTGCAGCAGCTCTCCTCCCTCACACAGCTGACTGAAGGAGGGAGGTGGGTCACCCCCACAGCCCCCACACCTCACTGCAGGTTACAATTCCTCAGCAACGTGACCCTGCAGAAGGGTAAAAAGGTTGTTCCAAGAGGAGAGAGTCCTCACCTTCCCCGTTCTCATACTCGTCTTCCAGCCCATCCCCATCTGCCTCAGGGTCTGAGTCGGGGGCTTCCTGGTCGTCAGCATCAAAGCCATCCAGGTAGGTGAGCTGGGGCAGGAGGGTGAACACGCTCTCCCGGTAGTTGATGAGCATTGTCACCTCACAGTTGAAGAGGTCCAGACTATGGAGGTTTGGCAACTTTTTCTGCAAAGATCAATGTGTTCAGATGAGGCACAAGCCGACACCGTTTGAAGATCAGGCTGTCAGAGGATGGCTCGTTTGCCACCCAGATCAGGCACAGGAGTGTCCTTGCATGCATCACTTCCACCACGTGCTCCTCAGGTGGAGCAAAGTTCTCCCTCTTGCTAACAAAGAAGACTCCCTCCAGCTCCTCTGTCCTAGTTTCCTCCTCGGAGCCAGCTCCCTGTGAAGCCACTGGTGAACCTCACTCCCTTCTGCACGGGGTGGGCAGTAAACCCAGTGCCCCCAGCTGGGCTGCTCCTGCCCAAGGTGCCAGGCCAAGCACCCGAGAGCAGGACAGGGAGAGCTGCAGGCTGTGCCCCTGCCCTGCCCAGGCCACTGGAGCACAAGTACAACAGCTTCAGGCTCCTCCTGGAGGGCGTGGATGGACCAAAGGCAGCAGCTAAGGAGGCAGAGATCAGATCCCTCAGCTGCAGAGCCAGGCTCACCAGGCAAGAGCTGTCCTGCCATGGGAACCCCCTGAACTCACGCTGTGGGCAGCACCCAGCTGAGAGTCCTGGCCCAGCAGGACTGTGCCTTTGGGCTGCTGGGATGGACACCCTCACTGGCGACCAAGCAACTCATCTCCATGACACCCCAGGTGCCACCTACCTCCAACTGCATCCGACCCATTAACGGTCCTTTCTCAGATGGACTCTGAGCACTGCATCCACAGTTCTACTCATCCAGCCCAATTTCACGCTTCTTTTAGCAACTGGCTGCTGGTTTTCCAGACAAGAGGAGCCATTAACTATTAGCCCAGCCTCAAATTGGACCCACTCATCTGTTCCCATCAGAACCACGAAGTGCTGTTGGAACAGTTACCAAGACGTTGGACTCGTGCTGCACAAAGGAACAAGGTCAGGCCCTGGCCTCCAGCACCACCCTCCACTCACCAAGGGCTCCAGGGTGTTGATGTCTTTGATCTTGTTGCCACTTAGATTCAAGTGTGTCAGGTTAGGAGTTCTCTCTGCTAGAACTTCAAGGCCACCAGAAATCCTATTATCGCTCAGCTCCAGCTGCCAGGGAGGAATATCACAGGGTTAGAAAACTCCTTGGTTTGCAACACGGGGAATAAAATTGCCCCAAGAACCAAACCACGAGCACCCGACCCTGTCTGTTAGGCCACACCACTGAGCAGCTCATGTTTTCACTTGAAACCCCCTTCCTGCATCACTCCCAGCCACCTCCAGGCTGCAGGGCACAGGGGCACGTGCTCTAAAATCCAAAATATCTGTGATGTTCCTGAAGCTTCCAACAGCAGCACAATGGCAAAAGGAAGAGAGGAAGAACACTGGACACGGACTGAGCTCAGAAGGGTTTTGTTGCATACACAAGAACAGCCCCTGGCCTGCTCAGATTTCAGGCTATGAAGGAAAAACTGGCATTTTTTTCTGGGAAATGCAGGAAAAATCCCTGTCACCAGGACGCAGCAGAAGTCTCAGAGCCAGCAGTGCTGGAGAGGGGACCAGGGGCCCGACTCACCTTCCGGAGTTTGTTGAGTTTGGGGAGATTGGAGACAGACAGCAAGTTGACATTGATCATGCTGAGGAACTCCAGGTTCTCAAAATCTGAAGAGAGACCAACGACCTTCCCGTCGTCCGAGCGGCAGTTATCCAGAACCAGCTCCTTCACCTGCCAAGAGACACCCAGCAGCTGTCACCTCCCCCGGCCACGTGTCACCCCCAGGGACACCAGGCAGAGCGACCCACACCTCAGCAGGTACCTCTGGAGATCTCCTCACTCACACCAAGGCACAGGCAAGATCCTAAACCCAACCAACTCCTGGGAGTGCACAAGGTGAGAATCCCTCCTGGTGGTCACAACTTCAGCCTTTAAACCAGAGGCCGTGTGGCCACGGGGCCACCCCACACCCTGTGGCTCCCACCAAGGTCCCACCCCCCTTCACCACGAAGCAGCACTGAGAAGCTGAATCATGAAATTGCACCAAAACGTTTCACACACACACACAAAGCATCCAAAAAAACTTTCAGAGCCAGGCTTCAGGCCGGACAAGGTCATCTGGTTTTGTCCCCTTCAGCTTTCTCCCCCGCAGAGGTGACCCAGCTGCTCAGGCAGGTCCCCAGGAGCTCAACCTCAGGCTCCTAGTGCAAGGCCACCGAGGGCAGCTTGCCCAGCACAGCCTCCACAGGCAGAAGCTGTTGCTAATTCAGCCCAAAAATCCCCCCCCCTGTGGCATTCAGACCGTGAAGCACCAGCACAGAACCACTGCTCCCCTAAACATCTGGAGGGTCAATGGAGTCTCCCTCTCCCCCGAGGCAGGTTCAAGCCCCAGCTCTCCCAGCCCGTTTTTTAAAACCTGCTCTGACCCCACACATTCCTCACAGCAAGAGGCAAAACTCAGCCCTGGCCAGAAGGCTCGTGATGCTCTCCTCCAAATTCCTCCTTCGCAGCACTCCCATTTTACCTCCCTTGCTCAGAGCAGCCAACTCGTAGGGAGTCATTTTAGAACCACTTTGCCTTACTGGCAGCAGAGTTTCAGGGCCGCCGTGCCAACAAATTAACACTTACAACTCCAGCAGCGGCATCTGCGAGCCCAGCAGCGAACAGGCTCAGCCGGGAGCTCTGCAGCTCAGCTCCTTTGGCTCCCAAGGCCCCAGAGAAGCCTCCGACCGAACCCAGAGAACGCGGTGGGCGGGAAGGTGGCCAGAGCCGGCCCTCCCTCCAGCGCTGTCGCTCGGTGCCGCGGGTGCAGGGAGCCAGAGAACCGGGACGTCAGCAGGGTACGGACCAAC
>NW_008599029.1:0-4986 GCF_000691845.1 Merops nubicus
GAGAGAGAGAGAGAGAGAGAGAGACTATCTGCTGATGTGATAGGCTTCTTGTCTGGTAACTTGTGGAGAGCAGCAGATGTGGCTGTGGGTCAGAAGAGGATGTGGAGGCTTCCAGGAGACTTCAGGAAGCAACCTACCGGGTCTGTGTCCTTGTCTGTGGTACCAGTGTCCAGCAACAGCTCACGAGAGGAAGATGTGCCAGACTCTTTAGGATGTAAGATTGTCACTGCCATCGAGACTGACAGTTCACAGGGTACACAGATGGAGACAGAACGGGTGTAAGCCCCCACTCCAGGTTAGCCTGGCAGCCTGTGGGACCGGGAGAAAGGGCCCTGGCCAGAGCTGAGCCCGTGGGACATGGGCACACCGTTGCTCCCTGCATGACATTGCGCCCTCAGGGAGTGCCCCCGGCTCCATGGCCAGCGAGGGGGGACCCCTGGGCAGGCAGCCCCCTTCCTGCCAGGGCTGCGGGTGCAGTTTTTGGCCCACGCTCCCCCTGGTCCCTGGCTGCTGTGAGGATGAACGCTGTGGTCACAGCCTCTGTGTTCTCACTCCGTGACTCGGCCGCGGAGATGCTCCCTCCGAGACAGTGACAATTTTACAGCAGCTGAAGTCGTGTCCTGAGGCTCTCACTTTGGTCATGTACCTTTTAGCCTCTAATTTCTTGGATTTGTCACACACCCTCCAGATTAAAACATAGTATTTTATCTTTGAATCATTAACTTTTGTTGCTTCTCATGCCCGTTTGGATCTTCTTCTGCTCCAGACAGCTCCTATTATAAATAGTTCAATAACACATGTCCTCCTTATTTTAAGACTATCATTTATGTGACTGGAAGTATGAATGTGCAATAAGTTAACAGTGATGCCATAAAGAGGCTAAAATAATTAATCACTTTGTTGCAGTTAATGGATTCAAGGGCACAGGAACGTGTGCAGGAGCTCCTGCTATGGGCTTCAAGAACATGCCCAGGAGACAGGAAAAAGCAAAGGTTTAAGTAAGGATTTGGGATGAAAACTTTGGGGATAGGGTGTGTGAGCATTTGTTGAACATAAGGGCTTCCAAACACTGGTATATTAGAGATGTATATATATCTGGGAGCATCCTCCAGCCCTGCAAGGACCATCAGACAGCAGTTGGTGTGTAGGGATGCCCAGGAGAACCCATGTCCAGATGGCAGGGAGGGAGGAGAGCAGGATGACAGCAACAGAACTACAGGAATTACTCCAGAGAGCGTGCGGCGTGTGTCCTGCGCGGGGGGCTGGGGGATGTCCAGTCTCCAGGCAAGGCACTGCTAACGAATGCAGTTCTGGAAACCCAGCCCTTGGGGATGCCAGGCTGTGTGAACCCCTGCCAGCAGCCAGGGAGGGACAGCAGCTCTGTGAGCTGGAGCTGCGTGCCGTGGGCTGGACTCAGTGCTGGGCAGAAAGTCTTCTGCAATCCCTCCCAGGTCACCTAGAGAGAAGGAGGCTCAGGGGAGACCTCACAACAACTCTGCAAAAGGAGCCTGGAGCCAGGGGGGGGTTGGGCTCTGCTCCCAAGGAACAAGGGACAACACAAGAGGAAAGAGCCCCAATTTGCCCCAGGGGAGGCTGAGGTTGGATCTGAGGAACAATTTCTTGCCCTGGAGGGTTGCCCAGGGCTGTGCCAGGCTGCCCAGGGCAGTGGTGGAGTCCCCACCCCTGGAGGGGTTCCCAAGCCGTGGAGATGTGGGGTGAGGGACACGGGGCAGTGGGGACCTGGCTGGGCTGGGGGAACAGTCAGGCTTGATGATCTTAAAGGTGTTTTGCAGCTGAAACGATTCTGTGATTCAGTGATTACTGTCATTGATCAGAGTATTCATCTGACTGTTCTGAGCCCTACACGATGTCCCCACAGAGCCCAGCTGGAAAGGCCCTTGGGTCAGAGGTCAGAGGCTTTGGCTGCAATGGGAAGTGCAGCCAGTGATAGATTTGGTGGGTACAGATGTAGGCACCAAAGTCAGCTGTAAAAGTGACATCATACATCATGAAATCTGCAGCCAACAGTATGGCAGGTGCCTTCCACACCCTTTCCTAGCCAACACTGGGGACAGCTGCTGGTGGCATGAGTGGGGAGGCTGGCTCTGCTACTCTGTGCCCCTGCACGTGCAGCTTGTGAGGTTCCCTTGATACAAGCTTAATGGGAAAGAAACTGCCAGCCCAGGCAGTGTAGGAGAGTAAGTCCAAGGGCTCAAAATGCCTGGACAGATGTGCCCTCACAGCTTAGGTGAGCTAAGTTGTACTGATCTGAAGTGAGCTCTGTACAAGAGCTGAGCTGAGCCTCTGACTCAAAACAAATGCACAGAATCATGGAATCAAAGAATGGTTTGGGTTGGAAGGGACCTTTTAAGGTCATCAAGTCCAACCCCCTGCAGGGAGCAGGGAACAAGAGCAGGGTGCTCAGAGCCCTGGCCAGCCTCCCCTGGGATGGTTCCAGGGATGGGGCAGTGACCACCTCTCTGGGCCACCTGTTATTTCCAAATAAATTTCCAACAAATACCTTATAACAAGAGCACACACTTTCCCAGGAAATGCTCTTCCTTAAAAATGCTGCTGGGGACAGGGCAGAAGGGAGCAGAGGACTAAAATTGCATTTTTGGAATGCTGAGACTGGTGTGTACAGATTTTAAGGGTTGCTTTGTTGTGTAAAGCTGGAGTTCCTCAGGTGTCCCCCTTCTCCTTCACAGCCAACCACCAGCACCAGACACAGCTGCAGACATGGTCAGAGCAGCCCCTGGCGTGCCCACTGATGCCACTGGTAGGTAGTAGCTAGTTATCCAGATTTACATGCTCCTCCTGGTACTGTTGCTCCTGGGGTGCTCACTTTCTCCATCATCAGCCTGGGGCTTAATTGGTTTGTGAGATGACTGAGTCTGCTGTGAAATTAGGCCCCTGTGTGTCACCTCAACAGGTTTTGTCCAGCTCTGGCAAGATGCTACCTGAGCTTCAGGAAAACTTTTGCCCAGCTCCTAGGACAAGGAGGCAACTAAAATATCTCTTCTGAAACATGGCTCTACGTCCCTGGCTGAAAATTTACCCAAAAGTGAAAGAATTGGTGCGTTGGGGTGTGGGTGTGGGGGTGTGTGTGCACTATACCCAGAGATAACAACGGAGCAGGTAGAAACATTTCTCCTCAATCTTTATGTGACATGTCAGTGTTTGATTTTGCTTTGTAGGACTGACTTTTCCCTTTTTCTTTTTTTCTTTTTTTTTTTTTCAAAAGAGATTTTTTTCTGTCTCTTTTCCAGTCTACTCAGCGCTGAAGCAATGAGAGTGCTATCAAGGATTACAGGCAGGTCAGAGAGGGCAAATTACTTGCCAAAATAGTCTCTCTGCAGGGTCTTATTGGTGTTATGTGCTAAGTTATGTGATAAGTCAAAGTTAGCGTTGCATAACATTCTCCCAGTACTTCTTGTAACCGCTTTAGGAGTACATAGAGTGATTCACTTTCTGCAACTCTGCTGCTGTTTTTTTCCTGCTGAAAAAACTTTTCAAATGTGCATTTGCTTATTGCTCACTGGTTCCTGCTTCTTGCACCTGCTGCCTTTGTTCCAAACATGCCTGATTTTGCTTGACCATAGTCCTCTCAGCTATCACTAAATACAGGTTCAGTAGAGGGGTGTCTTACACTCGCTGAAGTTATGGCTCCAGATCTTTGGGTCATGGAAAAGCCACTTGGAACCCCCTAAAAAGGGTGAGATATGTTGGCTAATACTTACTGAGCCAACAGACCTAAAGCTCTAAAACTGCAGGACTCTTTTCTGGAGGTCCTGAAGGAGGGCACACGCTGGGGACTAGGCTGGGGGGAGCCACTCGTGCAGCTCCCACACACCAGAAAGACAAGACTAAGTGCCATGGTGTCAGAGAACACCCCTGTGCAATTGAGAGGACCATGCTGTGGGCCTGTGGGCTGGTCTACCCTGGATGAAAAGTCAAGCTGGTGTTGAGCTGGGAGCCCTTGTGGCCTGGTTCTGCAAGGTCAAAGACAGGCATGAACGTTTTCTTCTAACAGCACTGGGACTTGGTGGTATCACCAGTGAGGAGGAGGCAGACCTCGAGATATCTTCATTACCCAATATTAAAACCCAATCTTTTGGCATTTCCTCCTTCTTCCTTCTAATGGACATGTTCTTGGAGAGGTTTTTACCTTCTTTCCTTGAAAAACAGCCTTCTGGTGGCATCACTGTTGGTGGGGCTGATCTGTTCATCCAGCATGGTGGCTCTGCCACAGATGTCATGCAGGTTATGGAATGCAAAAGCACAAAAACAGGCTCAGCAGGCAAAAGCACAAAAAGAGTCAGTAGCCTCAACAGGCAGTTAGGACTTCTGTTCAGTTTTTAAACACAAAACACCTTTGAGGATGCGTTTCTGCTTTGGGATAAACATTCCTCTGCGGTTACCAACAGCATCCAAGGGCCACGTGCCAGGCGTGTGCAGGCCCATAGTCCTGGAAACAGTACCTGCTTTGTTTATTTTAGGTGCTGTCAGATCAGAAGCCTTCCCCTCTTGCTTCCTACCTGCTTCTCCACCCACTCGCTCCTCAGCAGCTCCAGCCGGGCCGCTGGCAGCGCTCCCTCCCCTGCCCCAGCTGCGGCGTGCAGCCAGGGGTGCTGCCCAGGGCTGTGCTCACCCTGCCCCCGCGTTCCTGCACCACCGGAACGCCTCCTGCAGTGCCAGGACGGCAGAGTACCGCCCAGCAACGGCTCCCGTTAAAGGACAAATGAATCTTGGCCAAAGTGAACAATTACATGAAACAAAGCGAAAATAACGACTAAAGATCCTCCATTGCAGCCGGCTAATTATCATGAGTTCTGGACTTAACTGTTCAGGCATAGAATTAAAAACCTTAATTATATTGTCACCTTTGTCTCTCAGCTCCCATTGCCCACAAATGAATCCATTTACTGCAACTGCTGCTGATGGGGAGAAATTGATGGCAGTCCCAGTGAGGTGGGAGAGAGGAGC
>NW_008599030.1:0-535 GCF_000691845.1 Merops nubicus
AGGTCCCGTGGGTGCCAGCCAGGTTGGTGTGTGCACAGGAGGCAAAGGATGGGTGTGTGTGTGTGTGTACAGGAGGTGTGGGTGGTTGTGCACAGGTTGTGCAAGCAGAGCATGTATGGACAAGTGTGTGTGTGGAGTGTGTGCACACAGATGTGTGTCTTTCTGTGTGTGTACAGGTGTGTGTACAGTGATATGTGTGTGTGTGTGAGGGGTGTGTACAGGTGTTTCTATGTGTGCATCCACACACAGGAGTGAGGGTGTGTGTACAAGGGGGGTGTGTGTGCACACAGGTCTGGGGGTGTGTGCACCAGAGGGGTACGTGTGTGTACAGGTGTGTGCAAGCACATGCTCTATGTGTGGGTGTACGGGCAGGTGTGTGTGCAGGTGTGTTTACAGGGGTGTGTGGGTGTGTGCACAGCTGTGTGAGTGCACAGGGGGTGTGTGTGCACAGAGAGGTGTGTCCGGGTGTGCGTCCAGGTGTAGGTGTGTGGACAGGTGTGTGTCCCAGGTGTAGGTGCCTGTGTGTAGGTGCCTG
>NW_008599031.1:0-1460 GCF_000691845.1 Merops nubicus
TTTAAAATAACTATTTAAAATCCTGTAATTATGCTTATTACAGGTTAAAGGCTCTTGGCTTTTTACAGCAATCAAGCAGAAGCACAGCTTCCATGATTAGGAATAGTTATTTAGATTGCCTATGTACTTTCTGAATTCTATTTTCTTCAGGTAAGTCAAACACACTTTCTTGGCATTTGGCAATACTTTTCACTCTTTCTAATTATCCATGAATAAAACCCAAGCAACCGGTGGTATTGTAACTTGTATCCTTAGTTCAGTTTGACAGTACATAATTTTAAAAATAATATTGAATTCTATATTAAGTTGTAGTCTGTGTTAGTGAAACATCCTGTTGTTGAAGCAGAAATGCTGTTAACATTAAAGGAAAAATCAGAAATTTTATAATACATTAGTAAGGATCTGTCTTCACTGGAAGATTCAGGAGGACTTTTGAAGAAAATCTTTTAAGAGAAATTCTTATATCCTTTAATATCTGGCTGCATTCAGGTGAATTCCAGAATACAGAAAATGCATCTGTCTCTGATCAAACAGCAAGCACACGGCACTGATGATTATTAGATGAGAAGTTAAGAGCTCATTTAATATGTAATTATTCTATTCTAGTCTATTAATCCGATATAATCTTTACAGTTTATTATTTAATAGTCCATGCAACAAGGTGTTGGAATCTTTGACTTCTATACCAGAATTTTTTACTTATTTTAACTACTTTTCAGAAAGGGTTTAGAATTCAAAATCATCTTGACAAATTAGAGATATTGTATGGGAAATAAGGATGAGATGCATAATCATAAATATGAAGAACTCTATTTGTGCGGTAATAACAGGCTATGGGCATTCAGGATAAGACTAAGTGTTTAGAAAGCAAACTTGAAAAAAAGATTTCTTCAGCTAGCCATGAATCATTAAGGTTGTAAAATAAAATGTTGTCATGTCTACTAGGATGTAACATAAAGTAAGTTTGTAAGAAATTTTAAATAATTATACCTTTTCAAAATTCATTTACCCTTAGGAAGGCCTGAGGTTTGGTTTGGTTTTGTTTTGTTTTGTTTTGTTTTGTTTTGTTTTGTTTTGTTTTGTTTTGTTTTCTTTATTTTGCACAGCTTATACTTTGAGGAATATATGGATCAGTAAGAAATATCCGAAAGATATGGATGAAACAGACCAGATGTCTGAAATAAATCACTTCTGAGAGAAAGTTAAAGAGACTGGGACTATTCAGACCCAAGGAGATGAAAGAATAGATGGGGAAAAATAAGAAATTCGTTATGTAAATCCTGTTGTAAAGATGGGGAAGAAGAAATGGGCTTGAACTACAGCAAGAAGAAGTCATACAGGAATATTCAGTTGATTTTTATTTCAATTGATAAAGGCAATGAAATAATGTAATAAATTATTTAGAAGGACTGAAGATCATTTGTCCTGATATGAGTTAGAATGGAACTAACTCAGTTATA
>NW_008599032.1:0-534 GCF_000691845.1 Merops nubicus
TAGGTAGCTTATGGATATTTGCATCAAGCCAGTATTGTTCTTAGGTTAAATAGTGTTTGTAGATTTTGTAATGTAGATTTCTGATGACTGGACTACTTCTTTGATCCCCATTTCTCTGGAAACTTGTGTTCTGTCAGTAGAAAGGATGTGACAAAGGGAGTGGAGGGGATTTGTGTGGGTTGCCTTTGCATGGAACTGCCACAGCTCCTTCTTAGAATCATAGAATCACAGAACCCTTTAGGTTGGAAGGGACCTTCAAGATCATCAAGTCCAACCATTTCTTCAGTCCTTGTTTCTTCTGCTCTTTGCTGCAGAGGTGTGGAAGGATGTGCTTTGTAGAAGGGACTGTTTGTTTCTAGATGTTTTCAAAGTCAGGCAATATCCCAAGCAGATTGAAAAATTCATTAAATTTTTAATCATTTATAGTATAAATAATATAATTTCAACATATTGAAATAAATTCTTTGAAATATGATTTCAGCTTTTTGGTACTTAAAGGAGGCCTGTAGAAAGATGGGGGCAGTCTTTTTAGCA
>NW_008599033.1:0-1524 GCF_000691845.1 Merops nubicus
GAAGACATAGCTAGGTGGGGCGGGCTGGCTCCAGCCGTGCCCCTGACCTCACCAGGGCAAAGGTGCAAGCTGTGGAACAACGTGGGGCGGCCGGACAGCCCCTGTGCTCGCCCCAGGCCGTGGGGGGAAGAGTTGCCTGCCCCCCTCACCCCTGCCTTGCTTCCTTTGCCAGCCCAGCCCCGAAACTCGTCTTCAACAGAGTGAACGGGAAGAGGCCGCAGGTGCTGCTGCAGCAGGTCTCTGCCCCAGAGGAGAGCTACACGTTGGCCCACGAGGAGAACGTCCGCTTCGTCTATGAAGGTGAGGGCAGGGGGTCCCCACGGGCACACCCCGCTCGCTGCCTCGTCCCAGGGGGGCTGGAGCATGTGGGGTCCCTCCCGAGGCAGCCGTGTCATACTGGGGACCTCGGTGGCAAGGATGAAGTCCCCAGCCTGGGTGCCTGCCTGCCTTTGCACCACCTCCTGCTCGTCTTCCATGAAATTTGGTGCTGGGGAATCCCCTTTCCCAAAGCACCCACGGCCCCTTTCCCCCCCGCAGCCTGGCAGCAGGTAGAGCAGCAGCTGGATGGCAGCCGGAGCGGGGAGAGCGCCTGCGGCCCCGTGCAGTACGTAGAGAAAACCCCCAACCCAGGACTGAAAAGTAAGTGGGAGGCAGAGCTTGGGGCTGTGTCAGGCTCAGGGGTGCAGTGAGCTCGTGTGGGCTCAGTTGGGCTCCGATGGGAGGAGGAGGAGGAGGATCCCCAGCGCTGGATGCACCAGCGAGGCTGGGCTGGGTCTGTCCTGCTGGTGCTGAGGCTGCTCAGGGGGTGCTGGGGGGCAGCTGGGCCCTGGCACTGTGGTGGGGATGTCCCACCACACCCTGCAGAGGAGCCCAAGTGAGCAGGGTGTCCCATTGATGACACTTCTGGAAACGATGACCTCTCCAGCCAACAAGGGGGGTTCAACATCATGCTGCAGAGGACCCCCCCTGGGTCCTTCCCTGGGGACCCCCGGGGCCAAGCAGGACCCAGCTGGGGCACAGCGAGGACAGGGACAATGTACTGCCTCTAAAGCAGCTGGAGCAAGGGCTGTGAACGCCCTTCAAGGGACATCAGCTGAGACATCCCCAAGAAGAGCAGGTCCCCGTAAACCCAGCCTGGCCTTGTGGGGACACAGTTCAGGGGTGGGGGAAATTTTGGTGTCTCCCTCTTTCCAGTGGTAAGTGGTGCAGCTCAGGGAGCTCCTGAGCTCTGCTTACTCTCCTGCTGCTCTGCTACGCTCTGCTCTCTCCCTCCCCTCTCTTTCAGACTTTGTTCCCATTGACCTGGAGGAATGGTGGGCACAGCAATTTCTGGCCAAAATTCAAAACTGCTCCTAAAAGGGAAGAAAGAAGAAAGGTTTGGCTTGGAGGGTTTTTTTTTAAATTCCTTTTTTTAAGAAAAAAAAAAAACCAGAAGCTGAGAGCATCTGGTCAGAGCCCAGCGCCGGTGGCGTTTTAGAACCACGTTTTTAACCGATGACTGCGATGAAGTGAGGGGCACTGCCC
>NW_008599034.1:0-977 GCF_000691845.1 Merops nubicus
CAACGGCGGAGGGGTGGCCGCGGGCAGCACCGTGGCCGTGCTGCAGTCCATCGGTGAGCCGGGAGGCAGGGAAGGGATAAATCCCCGCTGTGGTAGGAGGAGTCAGGACTCGCTGGGGTAGGGCACCAAGGCTGAGGACATCGGGGCCATGCCAGTGGGCATGCAGGGGAACTCCTCGGCTGTCCTCGCCCAGGAGAAGCCCTGGGCTACCTCTGCCCCGTGCTCAGTCCCTAAGCAGGCAGCATCGGTGCTCCCTGGGCCTCACATCTCTGTCTTCACAGGCGCTGTAGGTTTGTCTCTTGCTGCCAAAATTGGACTGTCATCTGTCCTGGGGTCAGTCGGTGGAGCCATTGCTGCCAAGCTGTAGTAGAAGAAGCCGCTGCCAGACGACAAACCCAAGTGAAGCCAAGAAGGCTCCTGAGCCCCACATTTTTACCAGCCACCATGGCAGGTGCTGGGAACCCCTCGCAGACCCCCCCCCCAGCTTCTCAGCCACCCCCTTACAGCTGCAGAGCCGCTTGAGCAACGAGAGCAGTGACAGCAATAAAGGTGCTTTGCGGGCTGAGGTGTCGTGGTGTTTGTTGTGTGGTCGGGGCCCAGGCACCTGCCGAGCGCCTCGGAACTCACAGGGCTCCAGGAGCAGACCCAACGGGGCAGTTTCCAGTCCTGCCCTCGTGCCCTGTGACGGGCCTGGCAAGGCTGCAGGGAGGGTGGTTATAAACTCTGTCACCCGCAGTGTGCGTGGCGATGGGTGGCACCGTCACCCGTGGCTGCACCAGGGTGTGCCTAACTTGGGATGTTCCTTCTTCAGGCTGCTGGGAACATTTAACCAGCACCTGTGTGAGCCCAGTAAAGCCCCAGCTGCATGCACAGGCATGAGGAGTCTCCCCCCACCCAGCATGTCCTCCCCACACAGCCGCTGTCCCCGGGAGGGTGTCGGGGGCTCAGAGGCCTCCCTGTGGGGGACAACCCCGGGC
>NW_008599034.1:1074-1300 GCF_000691845.1 Merops nubicus
CACCTGCAGGAGCTCCAGCCAGGGTTAATTATGATTAAACATTGCTATGGACCAGGAAGTCCCAGAAAATGAAAGCAAAAGTATTTCCTTGGTGATCTGCTGATCTTACGTCACCCAAGGCTCTTAATACCAACGCCCAGCAACACCAGTCTCTTCATCAAACGGGCGTGCAGGTTGGTGGCAGAGAGTGCTGGGCCCTCACGACGGGTGTCTGGGGACAGCACCC
>NW_008599035.1:0-479 GCF_000691845.1 Merops nubicus
TGATGCATATTTTGTCCCTTCTAAATAGTTCATCCATTGAATACATCTGAATGGTTCAGACACTTGTACCTGGAGCAGTTGAAGCCACATTGTTGTCTTTGAAACGTGTCTGGAGTAGCTTTAACATAAGTCTTCCTGCTTACTCCTCTGTGGGGGGCTTCTACCTGGAACTCTTCTGTTGCTCATCGATTCCAGTAACTCTTGAAAGCCTGGAGATCCAGCAGACCTGGAACACTGAAGTGTGCTGCTGCCCCTGCCTTGCTTTCCAGCAATGCATGGCGTGCCTGCAGAGCTCTGTCCTGCTCCCCAGGGCAGCCATCCCTGCTGCAGGAGGTTGAGCTACAATTTGGCATCTGGGCATAAAATCCTCTTGTGTTACAGCATCAAAGATTGCTGGTACTATTGGACTGTGGCTTTGATCTGTTGGCACTTCCCAGAGTCCATAGTAATGCATAAAAGGGAAATCTCCTAACTTACTG
>NW_008599036.1:0-1226 GCF_000691845.1 Merops nubicus
CCCTGTGGGCCATTTCCAGGACCGGGCACGGTGGCAAGGGGACGTCTCCCGCTGGGACGGCTCTATCCAGCTGCAGGACGTGCAGGTCAATGACAGCGGCACATACGTGTGTGAGATCCGCCTGCTCCAGTGCAGCAGCATCTTCAAGAACCACACAGTGCTGCACGTCAGCCCCACAGGACAGAGAGGTACGTGCCCTGGGACCGCTCCTGTCACCCTGTTCTGCTCCACGCAGAGGGGCTGTGGAGGCTCTGGGGGGCTCTCGGACCTGCCACCACTGGAGTTGGGCCGGGGTCCCCGTGTGTACCATACCAGCCCCTGCCTTGGTGTCTCCCCAGCAGGCCGAGGAGCAGCAGGTGCCCAGGACTCCGCAGCCCCGGGAGACTCCTCCAGGTTTTGGCCTGTGACTGTGGGCTGTTGCTGTGTGGCCGTTGTGCTGGCTTTCCTGGCTGGATTCAACCTGAGGAAAAGGTACCAAGGCTAGCTGTGGGTTTATGGGGCCGAGCAAAGCACCATCTCGCAGCCTTCCTGGCCTGCCCAAGCAGGGCTGGAGGTGCAGGAACCAGCGATGCTGCTGCCCCCAGTGGGTCCAGGTTTTGGCCTGTGACTGTGGGCTGTTGCTGTGTGGCCGTTGTGCTGGCTTTCCTGGCTGGATTCAACCTGAGGAAAAGGTACCAAGGCTAGCTGTGGGTTTATGGGGCCGAGCAAAGCACCATCTCGCAGCCTTCCTGGCCTGCCCAAGCAGGGCTGGAGGTGCAGGAACCAGCGATGCTGCTGCCCCCAGTGGGGTACAGGCTCCTGCTGCCCTCTAGTGTCACGCTGCCCTGGCCGGGCACCCCTTTGCTCCCACACCTCCTGCGCTCCCAGTCTGCCAGCAGCGGGGATGGCCTGGCCAAGGCGTGGGCAAAGGGATCCATCCCAATGCCCCAGCAGAGGGAGGGCAGGGGCAGGAGGAGCAGCTGATGCTTCTTGCTGGAGATGACACCATTGTTGCCTTCCTTCAAGGTCTGGAGCCAACACAGCCCTGAAGAGGACTGGAAATGGCAGCAAGAACAAAGCAGAGGTGAGAGATGGGGCTGAGCTAAGTGGAGGGGTGTGAGTACCTGCCATGCCCTGGGACACGGCCAGAACCTGTGGGAACCGAGGGCAGGGAGATGCTGCTCCCGCAGCAGCTGAAGGCCTGGGAGCTGGGAGGATGGGGCAGGGGGAAGGGGGTGCTTGGGCCC
>NW_008599036.1:1247-2520 GCF_000691845.1 Merops nubicus
ACTGGCGCAGGCTGTGTCCTCGGGAGGGATGGCTGCCGTGGGTGCAGGGTGGGGATGCTGTGGGAGGGCATCGCACGGCAGCCGAGCCCGTGGTGCCATTTGCTGACCCACCACAGCTGTGGCTCTTGGTGCCAGTCCTTTGAATGGCATAAGGGAGCCCTTGTGTATGTGGGGACCGCTCGGTTCCAAGTGTCCTGATCCCTCCCTCGCAGGAAGCGCTTTACTCCTCAATCCCTGGAGCTGAGGTACCCAAGGCTGAGTGGGATGCGGGGAAGAAGAGGAGAGCTGAGGAGACCTACATAACCATGGTGAGGAGGCGAGTGGCTGCCCCAAGCCGGGGCAGGCGTGGGCAGGGCGTGCAGCTGTAGGGCTGGTGTGATCCCCTACAACACCCCCCCCTCCCTGGGGATGGCATCCAGGGCCTGACCCCTTGCTCCCAAGTCAGGCAGCAGCATCCCTTGCCCCCTGCCCACTCCAAGTCCCTGCACCAGACTCATGCCCTGTCCCTTGCTCCTTCAGCACCCCTCTCCCTTCCGGGAGAACGGCGTCTACGTGGAGCTGGCCAAGAGGGTGATCCCAGCAGAATGGATGGCAGCAGAGAGACAGGGTGATGGGCAAAGTGAGGAAGCCTACAGCAGACCAGAGGTGGCACTTCCCTGAGCTCCAGACGGGGAGAAAGCTGTGCTGGGGGATGTCAGCAGGTGTGTGCAAGCCAGCTCTGTCCCTCTGGGCAGGCCAGCCCCTGGCTGATACCAGCCCCTCCTCGAAGGAGCCACCTTGGCATGCTCCATGCCAGAGCCACTATATGGACACGTGTCTCTCTGGCTCTTCTCTCCTGGTCTCTGGAGGGGGGCACATGGGGGAGAGTAGCCACGCTCTAGCTTTGATCCTGGTCCATGCAGCTCCAGGTCCTGAGATAACAACCTCCAGGAAGAGCCAGGCAAGGGGAGGAAGGGGGAGATGCAGCAGAAGCATGCCAGTGGTATCTTCTGAAGGCAATAAAACTCAGGGACTCTTCCCTGCTCCTGGCTTCCTTTTACCTCCTGCTTTAAGCGTGTGATGTCCAAGTGTGCCAAAAACTGCCTGGCCCAGGGCCTGGGTGCCCCCACACCCACGTACGGCCTCGGACGCGGTGCCCACCCTGTTGGCTCCGGGGAGCAGCGACGGGCAAGGGGCCACCGGGAGGGTCCCTTTGCAGCAGGAAGGTGCCTGTCCGGAGGGGACGGAGGGCAGAGGGGCAGACCCCGCGGGCAGCAGGTCCCTGTGCCGCCCG
>NW_008599037.1:0-4361 GCF_000691845.1 Merops nubicus
TTTTTACACGGAACCAGGACACAGTGTAAACAGAAACACCTTTGGTCTGGTTCTTTCAAATATAGAGTCTTCCTTGGAGTCAGGAAAGTAGAAGGCAGTCAGAGGCATGAAATTCCTTTCAAAAGATCTCAATAATTTATTGCACACAGCAATCTAAGTACAATTTAAAAAAACAAAAACAAAAACAAAACAAACAAGAAAACCCAACAACAAACCATGTTGTCAACTGTAATGCATTTTAACTTATTTTCATCAGAGAAAAAAATACTAAACAAAAATACATGTTACTATGACTGCCTACAAAGCACTGAATTCTTAATACATTGTGAATCAATGTAGGAAATAGGAAATGTACTGAAAAGTTATTTTGCTCTTTTGACTGTTTTGCACTCTGTATTTTAATTAACAGGCACTTAGCCTCTTAAAGACAGAATCATGATGAAAAGAGAGTATATTCATTATACCTGCCAGTAACTATTGTCTCAACATGAAGCTCTGAATCCTGTGATACATATCAAATCCATCAGAGAAGGTGATCTTTTAAAATGTAGATAATTCTCTCATTAAAGATAGATTCAATTTGTTACAATCAGAATACTAAGATTGACAATTGCAAACAAGTAGACTGACAGTAAGTGTGTGGTACTCCCACTTTTCTCTTTAAATCTATAAACAAACAAAGTAGCTTTTTGCTATGGAAAAATGGCAATCTGAAGTCCAGTATGAGATATAGGTTTTTAGTTGTTTGTTTGTTTGTTTGTTTGTTAAAAAAAAAGCAACTGCCTTGATGGTACAAATAATTATATGCAAACAATTCTTCTTCTAGACTTTCTAAATCAGAATAGAGTTGCAAGAAATATAATCAAGAGTCATATGGGGAAAGACATTTACCTTGTAATACCTGAGGGAACTAGCTGTGTACCAGCTTCTGATGAACTAATGGATAATATGAAATTATTGTTATGTTGGTGAAAAGCCGTATTGGAGTATTTTCCTAAGGTTCAAAGTCAAACTCAAGGTCCCTCATAGGCACATAACTATTCACATTTTTCCCTGTGAAAAATCTAAATCTGCCAGATTTAGTAATACTCTTAGAAAACTTGTAGCTGGAACCATGCTGAAAAGTGATACAAACAAGTCAAATTGCAGTCTTAGAGTTAAAAAATACCTGGGAAAACTGGAGAAAAACCTGGACAGAAATTAAGGAGGACAAAATCTTCATTAATTAGATACCACATTTAGGCAGGTATGGTTGACTGCACCAATGGGTTGAGAAATAACTGGATACATAATAATTTTTATGGAAATCATATGGAGATGTGTGAATCATCATCTGGACATCAATCAGCAAAACAGACATCAGCTGGGGTATACAGAGGAGCACAGTCTCAGAGACACCTGGCATAAACATCCACTGTGTTCAGCACTAATGAAGTCTCAATGGGAGAATGGTGCCCAGTTTTTGCTACATTGGTTGGTGTTAGAAATTTCTGAGCAGAATAACAAGTCAGAGCCTGGGAAACATGACTATTCCAAAGGTCTGAAAAAACTAGTTGTCGAGGAGAAGGGAACATTGAGCAAAGATTTAACAATATGCAGTATAGGGAATAACCTGTTGATAGCAAGGAAAATCCTAGCAGTAGGAATATATTGTCACTGGACATTTAGAAAATAACAGAAGGAAGGTGCATGGGCTAACAGCAGATGAGCAGGAATCCGTGTTAAAAATAGACCATACACAGATTATGGTCTTCCCTTAATATTCTCCCAGTCTGCAAGCATTTTGAGCCTGAAGAATGTTTAGTCTCCACCACTGCTGAGTTTTTAGAAGGGATCAAAAGACAGATCCCAGATTAATCCAGTTGTGATATTCTACCTGGGGCAGTGATCCCTTCAATAGCTATTTTCTATAACTACAAACGCGAAAAAGAAAAGCACCAGCAACATGACAGAAAAATCCAAGGGGGCTTTAAGTGACTAAGGAATACCTTAAAGTGTAAGAACATCACATCCAGCATTTCAGGACAGATCACTCTCTCAGTGTGCCTCAGGAAAAAAAGAGTGAATCCAGCCATTGTTACAGGTTCCTCCAACATTATGAGACCAAACCAAAATATGCCTGTCAGACACCAGCTCTTAAAACCCGCAAATAATATCAGGCTTTATATTATGCTTAAAAAGAGCCATGTTGCAACTCTAGTATCTATTCTGGAGCATGCCACAGAATTTTGGTTGCTTGCTTTCTCTGCAGCAGCTGAGCCAAAAATTAACCGGTGGTTAATCTGAAGAGATCTTATAAATCACATATAGCTGTACACAGACACATGCTGAAGATGATATTTGTCCTACTTATGCATGCTTCTGGTCAAACATCAAGTACACCAACAACAATTTACATTTTTTTTTTTCCTGGCAAATCTTTAAAACAGCCATCTAAAGGTTGGGCTTTTTTTAATACAAAATCTGAAAATATTCACACATCCATTTTAAGATTCAAACCCAACACTAACGAAAAACTCAAGACATTTTGGGTCCAGGAATTAATGCAATATTTACCTCTTTCAACCAGAATTCTCACTGAGTTTTGAGGCAGCCATCATTCAAAAGAGAAACTGAAGCAGCTGATCATCAAATTGTCTGTACCAAACACACTACAAAGCTTCTCAGAAACCTATTTGTATTGGAACCACTTAGTTTCATTCCTTTGTTTGGCAGAATTTGTGTGTATGCAGCATCCATGTACACACAGATACCCACATATATACACATGCATATATTCATACATAAACATAAAGACTGGGCTCAGATGAGGTAAATTTGAGCTCAGAATGAGAAAACACATACCTATATACTTTCCATACAACACTCTCTTAATATTCAATGAAATTTGAACTAATGGTGTTCCAATCATCACAGGTACATGTAGATAATAAATTCTGAATGAAATCCGTGAACTATGTGCTTGAATAAGAATGCAGATTACAGTCACCTACCTGACCATTTGAAATGTCATCTATACTTAGGTAACAGAACCAATGCATGCATAGATCTCTGTTCTGGAAAACAATTTTTAAAGGAAAGTGATCACATGTGTTATGTAGGTCATACACTGGCTCCTGTCTTCTCATTCCATGTTCACTAGACAATTAAGATTTGCATATTTTCTATTGCAATAGGAAAATCATAAGAAGTTTGCTGTCTCCACACCTTTGAATATTTCTCTGAAATAAAATATTAATTTTAAATGTCACTATTAAAACCCCCTCAATTAAATACATAGTAGTTTTAATATGAAAATAAAAAAAGGACAAAGTGCTTTTAAGATTTCCAGGAAGAAAATATTTCTAATAGACAAAATATTTTCCTGTTAGTACACGTATAGATCATGGCAAAAAGAATATTGGAATCACTGCCTACAACCACTGGAAAAGAAATTCTTTCAATCACCAGAGATTGCTGTGTGCTCTAAGTCCTCCAGGAAATCCAGTGACCGGTCAGGATTTTTCTTATCCTCTGAACAAGTGATTGGCATGGACAAAACCCTTCCTCTATAATCATCTGTATTCTTAATGAGAAATTACTATCAGTCATTTTAGTCAAGAGTAACACTTTGTTAAAACTGTGAGAAGTATTTCTCTCCCTTATAAGAAGACTATGAGCCTTTGCTTTCATTTCTGAGATGACATATTTGCACTTTATCAGAGGCTATCACAAATAAAAGTCACAGACATTTGCTAGCACTCTTTACAAATATAGGAAAAAAAAATATATCTAGATATATATGTAAAAATACATAAATAGAAATCATTACTTGCATTCTTCCTGTTCTCTATTCTCTAATACACGTACATAAATATTAAATAATTTTTTCTAAGAAGTTTTACATATCTAGAGAAAAGTTCTAAAATTACATTTTTTTGTTAAATTTTTACATACAATAGTTCACCTAAATATAAAATCATAAAACATACAGATTAATAATAATGCATTTTTATTCAGCTCCATAGGTTGTAAACTAAGAAGTGTTTAATAAATATGATGATTTTACCAAGACTATATATAGCAAGTGGAGCTTTAATTTTGGTTTAAAATAGGAAATAAACTTATACAGTAATAAGTGTAGGGATGGCAACTGCAATAAACTTCTAATCACAAACCATTTAAAATGTTTCTTCATCAGCTGTAAAGTTTTACTAAAATCAAGAAGATTTGTATCAGGGGTGTGCATGGAGGACTCTCAAACTGAGAAGAATCTACTTCACACTTAGGGAAGAATTTAATAGTTACTCATAGGATAGCACAATGGGGACCTCCATATTATGTCCAAGGACGGTGTGAGGGTGTGAAATGCTGGTGTCTGA
>NW_008599038.1:0-534 GCF_000691845.1 Merops nubicus
TTTTGTCTCCTTCCCACCTTTTCCCATTTCTTTCAAAACACTCCCACCTCTCCTTCATCCCCAGCAGAGTCTGTCTGGCAAGTTGTCCCATCTCTGGGCTCTTCATCACCAGCCCCTTGCCAACTCCTTGCACTGGAGCACATCTCTGGGCATCACAAAAGTGAACTGCAGGAGAAAACCCACTAAATGTCTGTACTGCACGAGAGAAAAGGGAAGGAAAGCTTCAAACAGGTAACAACCTCTGTTCAAGAAGGCAGGCACAGGGTCAAGCACCAGGGTGTCCAGTTTGGTGATGGTTTCCACAGCATGAAGAACCTGAAGACCCCTTGGCAGCCAAGCAGCACCTTGGGTTGGAAAAGCCACAAAGCTGATCTCAACAGTATCTGAAAACCTCTTTTCAGGCCACCAGCCAGGTCTGGTTTATACCCATCTTATTGTTAGACATTAAAATGACTTTTTTCTGTGACATTCTCTAACTTGAGGAACTTACTGATGGATTGAAACCTTCCCTGATCCCTAGGGAGTTGGACAATG
>NW_008599039.1:0-2346 GCF_000691845.1 Merops nubicus
GGTGTATGTATTGGGGGTTGAGGGAGTGCATAGGGGTACAGGGGTGTGAATGGGAGGGCATGGGGACGTGCAGGGAGTTTGTGTGTGGGGTGTCTAGAAGGAGGGGATGTGCACAGGGCTGCATGAATATGGGTGTGCAAGGGCGGGTGTGCTTGGGGAGCTGTACACGGGGACTTGTGTGTGGGGGGGTGAGTGTGTGTGGGTGTGCCTGGGGTTGTCTCAGGAAAAACAGCATGCGAGTATTTATGAATCCCTGATTCCCTCCCAAGTGCTCGGCCCCATGCTCCTCGGGACTGTGCTCAGACAGGACCCAGCTCTAGGGGCCTGGTGTGAGCCAGAGGTGCACAAGCGTGGCTATGGGGGTGCCACGTGTAGCCAGGAGTCTGGGGGATGTAGCTGTACAAGTGCGTGTGTTGCCCAGATCCCCAGTGCTGGGCAGTTTACATTACAAAACTTGCAGGATCTTCCCAAGGGAAAAAGAGGAAGTTTATAATATTTGGGTTAAAAAAAAAAAAAAAAGAATCCTATACCTCTGTAACATTAACGGCTTAATTTTTATTTTTTTTTTAAATGGGAGGAGCACAATTTTCTCTTCAGTTGCCCAAGTGGAAAACAACCAGACAGATTAATTCAATCAAGCTTGAAGAAAAAAAATCCCTCCAGACTGAGACCAAAAATAGAACGTTTTGGGGAAAAACAAAAAAAAAATCCAAGCAGCTTTTTAGGAAAGTTTGGAGAAGTTTGGAGTAAAACAGATAGGCCTATGAGGGGGAGGCTGAGAAACGCAGATACCATCTCAGCTGAGGGAAGGCTTGGATAGCAGCACCCGAAACCTCTGAACAAGCCCATTTCTTTTGGTTGTAGTCCCTCTGCCTGCCCATTCCTGGGTGCCGAGGGGCTGCCCGCCCGGCTGGGCTCCTGCCTGCCCGGCCCTGCTATCCCGGGAGGCCTCGAACTCTCCTTCTCCAAGCTCTGCTGCTCCCTCAAGGCAGCTGTCTGCAACTGTCCTCTTCTTTTCCCCCTCCAGCTCCCTGTGACAGATGTCACCCATGCAGCCACAGGATCACATCCACCCTGACCTGCCCAGGAGGGTCTGGCTCATCCCCGCCCGCTGTGGGGTCTCTGTTGACCCACCCCAGCCCGCTGCCCCCGGGTCTGCCCTGTTCCCAGGACTACGGTGCGCGTGGTGGTTGGCTCTGGAAGGGGGAGATGGGTGCTGGGATCTGGCACAGGGGAGACGCGTGCTGGCAGAGGTGCTCACGCTAGTCTTGCTGCAGCATTTCCAAGCACCCAGGCAAGAGGATGTGGTGGGACCCGGGGTACCCAAAGCAGGGTGCAGGCAGTAGGCAGTAAGCAGAAGCCCTCCAGGGGCAGGAGACAAGTCATACACGCACACTCAGACATGCTGTTTGAGGTTGCTGCATGTCAACATAAAAGGTCTGCATCCTTCCTTTTCCTTCACCCTCTCTAGGACTGGTATCTGGCCCCTGCTCTGCCTGTGCAACCCCAGCATCCCAGTGCTGCCTGTGCTGACATGGTGCCCACTAAGCAGTGTCTGTGAGGGTGATGGGCTCTGGAGCTCTGGGAGCTGCCCCCTCCAGGGCATCCCTTAGCCCACCCCATGGAAGAAGGTCAGGGCAGATACTTCTGTGCTCCTGGGTCCTGTTTCTGACTGCCAATGTCCCACCTTAGCCAAATCCCTTCTGCTCCCATGGCCCCCTGTAACGAAGGCAGCATCATACTCCACCTCTGGGGAGGGGACTCTGGCCATAACTACCCCCAGAGGGTAGAGCTGCCAGAGAAGTGGTTGCTGAGGTGGCTCACCCTGCTCACCCTGCATGGGGACGAGCACACTCCACCCACCCCTGGGGCTGTGCGTCCCTCCCCGCAGGGGAGAGGCGCCCAGGGCAATGCCACACAGATGCCATGCTATCCAGTCACCCCACTGCTCCATCAGGCAGCTTGGCCCTTTGGGATGCGCTCTCCTCACCAGAGGCAATGCAAGGGCTGGGATCCCCCATCGTGGTCATACCAGCACCCCAGCCAGCTTGGAGGCTGCTTATCCCCTGTGTGGTTGGTCCCTGTGGTGTGGGGGAGGCGTTGTGGCCCCTGCCCAGGCATTCAATGCTGGTGGAGCTGCAACCCCTTCCCTGAACCCTGCTGCACTGTGGCACCCTCACAGCACTGTGCCCTGTGCTGTGAGAAGGATGAGGAGGGAAGTTCTGCCTCACCTCAAGGATGCTCCCGGGGATGGTCAGAGGCGGCCGGATCCGGCCTCTCCACCCTGATGCGAGGGGCAGCGTGGCCGAGCGATGGTGCTGGGGCTGGTGCACGCCCACTGCCCCG
>NW_008599040.1:0-2962 GCF_000691845.1 Merops nubicus
TCAACAGTGAATATTAATAATATTTATTGTAATAATTATTGTTATGTGATATACGATTATTGCTGGGGTTATTATTAGTAGTATTATTATTTATTTGTTATTTGGACCTTTCGAGCGGGGGAGAAACACGTAAATGGGGTAGGACACCGACCCACGCAAAGGCGTCACAAAAATCGAGCAAGAACACTTAATATCGGGATAAAAAACTGGAATTAACCCGGCCAGGGCAGGGGGGAAAGTGTTTTGCTGTTGTTGTTTTCCTGAACGCCGGTGGTTTTTTCTCCGGTGATTTTTCAGGATCTCTCCCACACGCTCTTGATTCCCACTCCAGCTGTGTCCCCCACCACAGGTCCAGGATCTTTACACCCGTGCGTTTAACCACTCCCTAAGATCTTTATTTTTATGTTTTCACCCCGGTATTCAGCAGTTCTGGTTGTTCATTTGAGGAAAACAAAGCCAAAAACAAAAACAAAACCACAAACAACCCCAAAAAAGCAGGGAATAGCGAACTCTTGAAAAATTCTCCTGTCTTTACTACAGCACTTGGGGAATAAATTAAAAATAAATTAATTTTTTTTAAAAAAAAAGGATGCGGGGTGGAGTAATTGAGGCGATTCCTATAAATCTTCGTTTTCCTGTGTTGAGAATAACTATCCCATCTAAACCAGGACGGTGGATCTCAGGGGAAAAAGAAGTTTGATGCTCTCCACAAACCCTTTTGAGAAGAGCTGGCTGGCCGTTTTTAAGCAGATAAATCCTCCCCTCCTTTTTGAGGCTCCCTGCTCCCCTTCTTCACTCACACAGACGGGTGTCCCCGTGTCCCTCCCTCCCGCCGTGGGCATCCCGCGGGGCTCAGCGCACATCCCTGTGGGAACTGGAGCCATTCAAGGACCCCTCTTGCTGTGGTGGAACACAGCAGCGTCCTGTGACTGCAGTGGGAGCAGAATCTTACCCGAATTTGTAGAGTTTCAAGTCAAGCGTGTTCAGAAGTTTTGTTACTTAAGCTCGTTTTTATAATAACACTCCACCCAAACTTTTTTTTTCTTTTTTGAAAAAAAAAACCGGCTTCTAAAGAACACAGCAAACTTTCCATCTTCCTTTTTGAAGTCATTCCTACTAGTTTGGTTTTTTTTTCCCGAAGAAAAGTGTCCCCTCACCTTAATGGAAGTTTTTAAGTACCAGCTGCGGGACTACAGCATAGCTGAAATGATTCCACTAATAACAACCAAAAATGCATTTTATATTTGTGATGTACTTGAAGAGATTTACATCTAGTGAAGAGGTGGACAGAGCTTGTCCTGTTTTAAGCTGAATTCTCTTCACCGAGCACCCCGATTCCAGCTCCCACTGCCCAGAGGGGTGGTGTTCAGACTGGCCTACTTTTCGCTCAGAAATACAGGTGTGCTATTCACCAGGAGAATTTTGAGGGGAGAAAAGCGTTAGAGGCAAGACAGAAATAGAATTAAAACATTTAAAGTTCGCCAGAATAATTAAGCAGAGTTTGAAATGTTTTATCCCCAATTGTATGGCATCAACTTCTTTGCAAGCCTTTTTTTTTTTTGTCTGATACTATGCACATAGTGCACTACTAGAACAATCTGATAAATCTGAAAATAAACAATTTTAGTTTCAGCAGATACCCCCGGCTCTTTGAAATTCCTTTAAAAAAGCTGAATATTTTTCTTTTACCTGTCTATATGCATATATATATATTATATATATATACACACACCATATATATATATATATGCCTTTACTTATATATGTAAGTTTAACAGGAGATGATTTTGAGATACACTTGAAAACAGCCACATACCCCAATAACTTGAACAACTAGGCCAAATCCTGACCCTTTAAAATCAATTGCACCGATTTCAATGGCTTTAGAACTAATTTGGTGAAGATTCTATACTTCATAATCCACTTTTTTTTCCCCACGCAACAGCAACTGATGCTTAGCATCAAACCTGCCGAGAAAGAGCCTAGCTGAGTTTCAAAGTCAAAAACAATTCTCATTACTCCGTAATTTAAAAAAAAAAAAAGGAGGAAAAAAAAAGGAAGAAAAAGCCCTCTGCCTTTGGCAATATATCTGGTAACTGTTCTGAAAAAGAATAAATCTGGATGTGAATGCATTCAGAAAGATGCGGACATCAGGGAATGGATAGTTCATAGCAGAAAGTGAGCCCATGTAATCAACAGCAGCTGTTATAGGGGAAAGAAAAAGAATAAAAATTGCGAATTCAGGAGCTTGCTTGTTCATTTCTACACGCTTCAGGCGGTGGCATATTACAGCAAGAATAAGAAGACGATTGTTCTAATGTCAACCCTTCTGCTTTGAAAAGAAGTCAGTTATAATATGGTTTAGTTTCTGTTTTGAGGATAAGTAAATTAAGAGGAAAACGTTTCCGTGCTCATTAGAATGAACAACATTATCCAAGGGGTTTCCTTTGGATAATTTAACTGGTGGCAATTCTCAGTTCAGTCTACTTTATATTTGTTGTGTTCGTACTGTTTTATACGACACCAAAATCGGTACGGAATTAAAGGAAATTTACGAATATAACATTACAATACTTTTGTTGTTGCTGTTGATAATGGTAAAGCATCAACGATTATTTTTTTTTTTTTTTAATTTTGAAGCATTCAGGTTTTGGTTATAATGCGATTTTTAGCGTTATTTCGATGGCATTAATACAAGCTCTCATTACGTGGTTTGTTGATGGGGATATAATCTTTATCAGACGATAAACATCCCAAAACGCGTTGATAAATCCTAGTCTTTGCCATTTTCCGCCCTGTACAAACACAAAACTCGCGTAACCCCGCAGAAACCACTGGTGCGCTGTACTCCGCTCCAATTAGCTCGATGGCAAATCGCATTTCGCCGTCATTTGCATTACAGGAGGGGAGGGAGGCTTCAGAGTGATGCAATCTGTGTCGTGCAAACCTCCAGCAAATCGGG
>NW_008599040.1:2989-3239 GCF_000691845.1 Merops nubicus
CCGCACAAGAAGGGGGGGGGGGGTGCCCCCGCCACAAACGTGGGGATGCGATCCCGGCCGCGATGGGGGTGCACCATCCCCGGAGGGTCCCAACGCCAACAAGTTTTCGATCATCCCTTGGGAGAAACTCGCCTTCAGCCGAGGAATCGGAGAGGCAAGCGGTACGTCTGCAGCAGTGGAAGTTTGGGGGCGGTCCAGGGAGAGCTCCCCCCTTAACCCCCAGCCAGCCCGGGGGACTGAGGTGCGCTGC
>NW_008599041.1:0-409 GCF_000691845.1 Merops nubicus
TTTGCTTTTTCTGTACCATCAATCAATGTATCTGAGCCGCAACAGAGATTTCACTGGGTAGTGTTGCCACAAGGCATGAAAAATAGTCTGACAATCTGTCAGTGGTACTAGCACTATCCCCCTCACGACAACGCTTTCCCAATGTAATCATATACTACTATATGGACGACATTTTGATTGCCGTGCCAGACTTGGGTTTATTAGAGCCAATAACACAGGTAGCCATCAAAACACTCAGAGCCCCTGGAAAAAATAAAACAAATGTCTCCATGGAAATATCTAGGGTGGAAAATCTTGGACAGGACTAGTGAAGTTGATAACTGAGATCAGGACTTTGAATGATGTTCAGAAAACATTAGGAGTGATAAATTTGGTTCAATCACTATTAGGAATCACCAATGAGGATTTG
>NW_008599042.1:0-8715 GCF_000691845.1 Merops nubicus
GTCTGGGGATGGCCCTGACCCTAAACCATGAAACCTACACTCTTCCGTGATTCTATGAAGCTTCAACTTAGCCTTCTTTGTAAGGATAACTTACAGTCTTTGAACTCAGGAATCTAATTGACAATCTAATTACAGAGGTCCTTGTTTCCTCATGTAGTATAAGTCATTTTATTAAAAAAAAAAAAAAAAATTATGTCTGTGCTAGAAACACAAATCAAAATAAATAAATTTCAGGTCATCTGTGATGTTAAGAAAACGAACAAATTTCTTCCTACAGTGATAGTTTTTGTAATGTAGAAAAAAAAGGGCATGCTGTTATGTCTTTTCACTTGTAGTACAAACTTCTAGGCCGATCCTTTTTTCTGCTCCGCTTGGATCACTCCATGATTTCTCTGAAACTGATTCTCCATACAAATGGTGATATATGGGGGGAAAAGAAAAAAAAAGCTAAAACCTGACACATAAACTGCTAGACATGGAACTCAAAGGCTCCCTGGCACCCAGACGACTGGTATAAATCCACCTTGTGAAATTGCTCATATTGTCATTGCATCTGGAAACGGATGTCCTTAACCTGGAATCACACTGCCAAGGGCAGAAACTGTCCTTCTGAACCTCTCCCTCACAGTCAGGTCTCTCTGCCCTCTTCTTTACTTTCAACTACTACAAGAAAGAAGAAAATCAGTACCAGTTTGAATGACATTTTTAAGAACTGAAGGGTTATATATCTCTAAATTCCTCAGTTTTGTTTTGGACAGCAGAGATGAAACACCAATAGATAGAAATTCAAGAGTCTTGTACACAGTTTCACAACACACAAACTAGCCAGAGAGACTCTTGTCACCTCCAAGACAGACTTTCAACCTCTGACCATCCAGACAATTCACAGACACTAGAGGACACACATAGAGCTGCAAGACAGCAGCAGGATGTCTCTATTGATTGTTCATTATCTTTTATAAACATGGCCACTTTCAGGATTACATTCTGAAAAGCACTTAGCCCAAGTCTGAAGCTGCAAGCACCATCTAGTCCACTAAGGGACAGTAATGTTTAGAATCATAGGAAAGAATCATAGAATCATTTAGGTTCAAAACGACCTTTAAGACCATTGAGTCCAGCAATCAACCCAGCACTCCGAAGTACACCATTAATCCATGACCACGCTCTATATCTTATGTAAGACCTTCTTAACAGTAATCTTAGTATGGTATTTTACTTTTATTATTTTCTTAAGTAAATCATAAAAATAAGTTGGATCTGTAGGAGCTTTCCATTTAGATAAAAGTAGACTCATTGAACCAAATCTAGATTGAATGCATATTTTGAAAAGTAAAATTTTTAAAAGAAAATTTACCACAAATTAACAATAAAATTTCTGCATACTTATGTTATTTGAATTGTAAATACTGGCTAATGCAATTAAAATATGCAGCAGTGTATAATACAGTATTTGCTTGGCAATGTGTTAATAGCCAAGTTCTCCTGCTCAGGTACAGCTGGCAGCTGTTCAGAAGTCTCAGGAGCATTAAAAAATAAAAATAAGTCATACCTAACATAAGCTTCTGAACGTATTTAAATACAGAAGGCATTTCACATGCATGACACAAAAGTTATTCACTTCCTTATAATTAATAGAAGGATGTGAACAATGATAAATTCACTTCTATCATAGAATACAATAGAATACCAGGTTGGAACAGTCCTCAGGGATCATCTGGTCCAACCTTTAAACGTTTAGCATGCATCTTCACACCTTTCTAAAACCACAGTTACACAGTCAGCGTATTCTGGCCATGTGTAATAGTCACAACACCAGGTTTTCAGCTGGATCAGCTGACATAATTCCACTGAGAGGAACTCTGCTTCCAGCTGGCATCAGGTAAGGATCAACAAACGGTGATTCCTTCTTAGTGCACAGTTACACAGGCAGTGGTAACTCACACTTCAGCTTTCGTGTGAAAACAAATTCCATGGTGAAGCAGCTAGACATTGATAAAGAACTGGTACCTGTTGAAGATGATCCCATGTGAGTGGCACAGCAGTCAGCAGCACTTGCTCTGCAATGCAGTCACAAGGGAAGGCAGATGTGAAGACTTAAAGGATATTAAGGTCCTTAAAGGATGGCAAACAACACCCAGCTTCCGCATGTGGGAGCTCTCCACTCTAACTGGAGCGTCTTTGTCTTAGAGTGATCTGAGCCTTTACAAGCCACTAAAAAAATAGCAACAAGTTATGATTGCTAGGTGCCCTTTTTTTCTCCTCAGCTTTAGCATGCCCCTAGCTTCAGTAGCTTTGTTTAGACATAAGGTGGGTGTTGTGTTAAGTATATTTTTCCTGTGATAGGAAACATGCCCATGTTATGATTAGGACATTGATAACCATCCTTTGTTCTCTACCCCTGCAACACAAGCAAGACATGGGTTTAGGGCCATCCAAAACAGGGAGTACACAGCAGGCTGGTGGGGTCTGTGGGGGGAGGAGGGCACATGTCCAGGCAGAAGGTTTGGAGCCCTGTGCAGGGAGCACTATAGATGGGGCAATGGAGCCAGGCTTGTCAGGCAATGACAAGATGAGGAAGGAGGAGATGGAGTGCTCAAGTGCCTGGCTGGGGACAAGGACTATTTCAGCAGCAGGAAACAGATCTGGGCTGTTTGCAGGCTCCTGAGGAGTCTGCAACTGGAGATTGTGCTAGCAGCAGAGTCCCTTTCCTGTACACACACAAGGATGAGCTGGTCCCAACAAGGGCTCATTACAGCTGTATCTGAGTGCCTTGAAAGCTGCTGTGAAAGGGTCCTCTAAATTCATGAAAACATAGGTAGCTACTATTAATATTAATAATACGGGGAGGAAATTCTGGCAACAATTATGGAAGAAAGCCCATTGACTTTAGCAGGTTTTCCAGTTTCACTAAAATCTGTTTTTCCAACCAGTGAAAATATTCCTGAAAAAAAAGAGGGTTCAGATCAGGGCCAAGTGTTTGTGGACCTTCCTATTAATGACTGTAAGCAATTAGTCCTTTTCATGGTGGAATGAACATGGCAGTGAACATGAGAGCAGGAACATGACACCTTTATGAAAACAGGATCCCCATTTTGAAAAGTGGTGAGGTCTTTGCTTTAATAATCTGCTTCTATTTCAGATTATAGTTCGTAAATGAAGGATGGTGTGGTCCAACATGCAAATCCTACTTCCGATCTTCTTAACACACCTAATGGAATATTAATATATTTTATCTGTGTATTAGGATCAAACTGTTTTTTTTCATATTCATTCAGTTGGGCATGTATCTTTAATATCTTTGTTATACTTTGAGTGAATGACAGTGAGTCAGCCTGTTGGATCTGGTTTGTGAGAAATAACCTTTTCATGCATCTTGCAAAACAAACGACAGACCTCCCTCATTCTTGCCTTACCTATAGACACATTATTCTTCCCAATCATAATAAAAGTAATATTTTTCAAATATAGAACATGAACCAAAAATAGTTTTAAAACACCTGATTTATCAAATAAATAACTGGGATATCTGCCTTTTTCAGGTGACTCTTGTCAGTACTTCAGAGACAACTCTAGTCACAGTTATCTACGATACAACACTGTTTTCTTGTAAAGCACGGTGTACAACTATTTAATACTTAACACATAAAGTAATCTTCAATGACACTAGTTTGCAGATTTAAAAATTTCCCTTCCTATTATGTTGACCTTTAAAATTATTTAATGGGCTGTACTGTAGCATACCCATATACAAGACTGTGAGCATTTTCTATCAATACCTTTAATAAATTGTGGCTTTTTAAAATTTTTAACTCTGATTAAACATTCACATGCTTAGTTGTCATATGGGACTTGAGTTGGGGGTCTCTGAAGATTGTTATCCTTTTGTAAGAGTCTGCAATAGAAAAATCCCTTTTGTCATCACCCTCACACTTTTCACTGCTCTATCATTTCTACTTATCACCAAACCCACAAAGTTTCACAAATAAATATATAGACAGATTTTGAATTAGAGCAAAACTCAGCATGAATATCTTTCTCATTGTAGCACCTGGCTTTTATTTTCTAAATGGAAACTTTATTTTTTTAAAAGTAAGATAGTGTTTCTTATAAAAGTATTTAGTAGCTGAAAGCCTTTAACCATTCTTTCTTTGTTATTTGCTCTTTTTTGTGCTGACAGTCTTTAAACTTGTACTTAAGGCTATGCTGGGACACATTAAAAAAAAAATACATATTCAGGTACATAATGTAGATTCCAGTAGCAAAACTGTGATCAAAAAACCCCAGACATTAAATATATACCAGACTGTGAAGGTACCAAACTAGTATTTGCACATTAAAGTTTTCCCAGGCTATAAACCACAGGGAGAGTTCCTGAAACACTGATTAGTACTCAACTTCTGGAGAGCATCAGGGGTTTCAGCCACTCCCTTGTAGTCAGCATTTCTGAACAGCTGCTCAGCACCCAGGCTGCTGAAATGCTCCTCTGTCCCCAGGCACGGGGGTCCCCACCAGGGAAGCAGAATCATGGTGCTTCAGGCAGCCCCTTCTGCCAGCCCTGACAGCGCTTCTGGCAGAAAGCAGGCAGCAGCATGGGAAAAGGGAGGCAGATGTTGAAGTGAGGGCTACCAAAAATCTCTTGAAATCATGAGAAATTTTACATATATGTATCTATACTTTTATACAGATATCCATATTTTACAGATACCTAAACTTTAATTACCTGATAGGATCTATGCACCAATCTGGCCACATAAAAGTGCTGTAAAGCGGGTACAAATCTAGAGCTAAAAGGCATCTCAAAACAGAAAGAGAGTTCTGGGTTTACTGGAAGGCAAGAGACAATAAAGCAGGAAGAAGAACTAAGCAAAGGGATAGAAAGCATACTGGGAAATCTTGGAAGTCTCTCCTTAATAAAATATATGAAAATCCGATATGCCTAAAGGAGAAATGTGGTGTTTCAATTCCTTACACTAGAATTTTTAGAAACAGTCAGGTCAAAAGTAAACCTCAAGGCATCTAACCTGGGTATCAGATCAAAAGGAAACAACAAACTCTACACAGTCCCTTGGGGAGAAACAACTGACACACTCAAAATCTGTGTGAAAAATCAAGCCACATCTTAGTCATCAGGATTTTATCTCAAGACTGTGCTGCCTGTATGAAACTGCATGAGCTGCAGGTTTAAGGCAACAAAGTTTAGGTCAATCTGTATTAATATTTCAGAAGGTCATCTGGCAACATTCTCTGAGCTACTCTTTCTGCCTCATTCTAATTTAATTCTGGACCTTATGGTGGACCAATTTTATAACATGTCTGAGGAGGTGGAATAGCTGATGTGTAATTTCTGCCAGCTAAAAGCAATATCAAAGCCATTCCATTTTTTTCTAATGGTTGTATCTTCAATAAATCATTAACCAGTATAAGAACAAGGATATTTTAGAAGAGCTACATGTATTGTCTTTCCATGTAGACACTGTTGCTTAATGTATTATATTTAGGATTTCCTTATCCATTTTAAAACAACAGAATGATAGTTTTTATCCAAGTACAAGAATGTTTTATTGGAGGTACCAAATAACCTTGACTCTGCCCTGTAGTGACACCTAGATGAACAAAACATATTTTCTCCTTAAAACTCAAAGAGTCAGAAGGCAAACATTCTTTCAGGTCTTTGCCCCAGGGACTGCTAATGCATACTGCATGAAACAATCAGAGAGTAAAGGAAAAAAATGTTGCAGAAAGTAGAATTCTAGACAGCCCCCTTCTTACTCCAAAGGGAAAATATGTATCAAGAGCTCCAGAACTGTGCTTCAACCCACCAACTTCAAAAGGCTGAATGTGAATAATGCCCAAGTTCATGTTCCCCAGTTTCTCCTTTGCCTGTACTGCAAGGTTGTTATCTTGAACAGGAAAATCTCTTTGAAGTTGAGAGGAATCCAGCTTTTCAGCTCTGTAAGGACACCATATTTTCTGAGAAACAGGTAGGCACCATCACAACAACTGTTTCTTCTTTCCATCTATTGGTTTTTGAAACTAGAATTGGCTTAGAGGTAACTGAAGTAGTTGTCACTTTTGTTTCTTGAAAACCTTAGAAAGAGCCCAAGGGGTGGAAGGGAGAAGACGTCCTGGACCAGGGACAGAGCAGGGAAGGCTATGCAGCGGCTATGGCTATTGTCTGGACAATCCCTTATGCCTGCTGCTCTGTAATGGTTGGCGTTACAGATTAAACTGCCACCGTTCAATACAGCACAGTCAAGAGGCACTCAATGGCTGTTCCCAAAGCTGACTTGACTTTACCCACACACTCCTCTTAGCCTAGAGAATAGCCTCAGGCTTTGAGTTCCCCTGTGTTCATCCAAAACAACAAGAACTGCTGGAGATTTCTATGTATGTTCTCTCCATCACAGACTTTGGGGCTGTGAACTTCATTTTAGTTTTCTAATGTTCTGCATTCACTGTATGAAAGTCCCTAAATTGGGTTTCTGAATTGCAGTCCTCATTCCAGCTTACCAAAGAAGGCAAGCTCAATCTTTTGAGAATGTGAGAGAAGGCTGGGGTGGGATTGGTTCCTCTAAAGTTGGTCAAAAGTCTATGTTTTCCATTCCTTGGAAAATTCTGGAATAAAATTGTTCTGGTTTAGAATTAAAAAATGCCATGTATTTTATTAGTACTCGCAAAGGAAAAATCCCCTTCCAGTCAGAGTCAGATTTGCAAGTGTCATCATGAGGAGCACATAAAACAAGATATAGATTCTGCATCACTTACTTGCAGTTGTGCAATTTTAATTTTTTTATTTATTTATTTTTATTTTTTTACAAAAAAAATATAGCACTGGAGTGAATATGGGTACAAGACATAGGTGTTCTAACTGAGTGGTTATGACTTCTATAGTGAAGCAATGAAAACCTGCAGACTACAAAGACAGCAGGAAAAAGTGGCAGATTCTTTTCCTGTATTCTATTTGGCTTTCTTCCAGTTTGCTTGAAGTTTTGGCTGAAGAAAGATATGTAGCAAGGCTGGCTCAGTATCTTGTTCATACCATCTTGTTGGAGACCTCTCCTCTCCCTCTCCTTTCCCTCCTCCCTTTTAAGCTGCATTCATGGAAAAACAGCTGCTCTTTCCTATTAGATTATTCTCCTGAAGCTTAAAGCCAGCTTTGCATATTCAGAAGACCAATTGCCCCTTTATTCTCCCGTATTCCATTTTTTCAATATTAAAAATTTATATTGTATTAGTATACTATGTCATATTTTATAATTGAAAAGCAATCAAACTATTTTCAGGCTGTGGTATGTATGCTATCTCTAATAGCACTCTTCTGAAGCCTCTTGCTTCACACTTCTGCAAATGGAAATGCATGTCAGAAAATTGCTGATTTGTGAGATTTTAGATTCAACTCCATAAGGATAGTGTTAGCAAAGTGCTTCCTTCAGAAATGGCAGTTCAGGCCTTTGCAATCTCATTCTGTAAGAGGTCACATCTAGCAAGTTTATTATGAATGCATCCAGATGCTTTAAAAAATGCTGTATATTGTATGCCAATTTTGACCTTTGGTGTTTGCTGAAAGCAAAACAGAAATGGTATCAGCACACAAATTTTGTGCAACATGACCAGTCTCTTCATATCAGAGAAAGATCTGGTGTTCTGACTAAAGGATTCTTTAGCTGATGGCAGCTCTGAAGGACTCTTCACATAAATTCTCTACAGGCTATAGTGAAAAAACAATTAATGTCCCTAATAGATTTGAATGGTAAAAAAGTTGATAAATGTAAGATTAGCTACATTGCAATAGAGGAAAAAAAACCTCTTTTCTGTTTCCTATTTCCTTCAGAGGCAAAAGAGAGAATTTGATTGCAATAATACCTAATTTGCTATTAAAGAACCATGCCTCATTTTTTGATTGAGTGACCCAGACCAGCACACTGGAACCATATGAGATTAGTCCTGTAATAGGACTAGATCCCTGTCCATCTACTTAATTGTGCATCAGTAAGGGAAGGGTCAGTTTTTAAATCCCCAGATTTCCTTGGTTGAAAGTCACAATGAAGATCAGGTCTACTGCAACTCTAGCTGCTTCATCACAGACACACCTTTCTTCATCTTCCAGTCTGAACACAAGAGCCCTTCATGCTCCTAAACCTGTTAGATAACTGAAAGGTAATTTGGTTAAACAAGAACTGTGCTTTCATGGGGACAGAACAGCAGTGGAGTCTCTAAGTATGGAAAGCTAATGCATGAGCCAGGGGATCAATGATAAACTGATGGGAATTCAGATGAAACATCAATGTGTAGATGACCACTGGAACACATTGTCAAAGGAAGCAGCAAGTCTCTGTGTTAGCACTAGAAGCCTTCCCAGAGGCTGTGGGTAAGTACAAGGCAATGTACAGGTTATTGCCCTGGGCCACCTACAGTTTTATGGCCTGAGACATGGCTATGCAATCTAAGTCTTTTTGAGAAGCTGCCAGTCCCACCCCACAAAAGCCTCTGGAGGGAATCAGCATCAGTGAAAAGGTGCATGCTGAAGGAAGGAACTGATGTGCTGAGATGGTCTCTGGGCACCTCCTCTGGGCAGCATGCTGGTGCCCTTCCTGACATTTCCTGGGGTGTTATTCTTTGCTAACACGGATTAAATAGCTTAGCATTTCTTTGCCATGCCATTTTACATCTGAGGTTAGTCAGAGACAAGGGTGTTGTGGTGAGCAGAGCCCG
>NW_008599043.1:0-5355 GCF_000691845.1 Merops nubicus
GGAGGGGACGAGCGGCGTCTCTCACGCGGGCGTGGGGCTCCCCGCTGGCACGGCCCGGCCCCGGGACCAAGCCAGCCCCTCAGCAGGGTGTGGAAGAGGTGGGACGTGTGGCAGACCGCAGGCGAGCACCAGAACCCTCAGCAAAGGCGTAGGTGAAAACTTTATGGCCGGGCGTGGCAGCAGGGGTCGCCAGGGGCTCTGCAGGAGGAGATGAGATGGGGCCAAATGCCGCCAATCCCCGCCAGGTACCGCTCGCCCCCAACTGCTGCCCAAAGCCCAAAGTCAAGAGAAAAACGCAGCACGTCTCAAAAGTTCGAGAGGCAACTTCTGGTTTAGGTAACATACTACCGTGATGAGGGTTTGCTTAATGTGCAGCGTAGTTTTTAATGTACTCAAACACAACAGAATTTTGTATTTCATAGGAACTATGGGAGACTTCACACCATTTCCAAGCTAGACAAAACCCCACAGATGCTTTAAAAGGGAAAAGCACTTTGCTTCTATGGATGCTGCTTGTGAAACAAACTCCTTGCCATTAGCAGAGACGTACTACAGCTATTGATTAATTGCTCTGAGCACTTCATTTCTCTTCACTACAGTAGGAGAATTCACAAGTCTTGAATACTTCCAGTGCCTACAGGTACAACATGACAACATGTTTGTCTTACGAGTTAATTATGCTATAACCAGGCCTGAGCAAGAAATTAATAGAATTATTTTAAAAATAGAACAGCAAGAGGATGTCAAACCAACTTCTGCAAGAGTTGTAAAGGCAGAGGTATCTGACACACAAACATGCAGGTATCCTATTCAACATTAAAAGATTTAAGTACAGTATGAAAAGCATGTGAAGAAACTATAAATCTGCCTTGAGAGGAGATTTCTCTTTTTCCTGTATAAATATTGTAAAACTGTATTTTATACAGCTACAGATATATCACATTACAAAAACACGTACACCTATCCTATCAGGGAGCTTCACATTTAAGTAACTCAACCAGATACTATATGTCTCCTAAATGATAAAGGCACAAATACTTGTTAAAAGCTCCCTGAGAAGTAGTAAATATTTTGTAAACTAGTTAGATATTTAAGATCTCTGGACAGCCAGAGAAGGAAAAACAATTCCTCTCCTATCGGAAGGTACCAATCAAACACACTATGTACATAAACATCGCAAGATGCTTGGTGGGAGAGTGTGTCTATGTGTTTGTGTGTGTTTTAATTAACTCCTTGAATGCATATGATGAGCCAGCCACCCAGAATTAGTAATGCCAAACTCCCGATTTGATTCAAATGCAATGAATTCAGCAGTCGAATTGTGCGGGCTGGTGTGTCACTCACCAGCTCTCTCATTTGGACCTCTGCCTTCCAAGTCTAGTTCACAATTTCAGCAACTGGTAAATTATTGAGATGTTCATTAAAATCCATTGCCTGTAACAGTCAACTTCTTCCTCACTAAGCATAAGCACAACAAATGAAATTAGTGCATGCAGGACATTAATGAGTAGTCTGCAAACACATTAATTCCTTCAGCCTTGTTTCAGAGAAATAACATCATGTTAATTTTCATCACTGTGAAAAAACAGTATCTGGAACTTTTAACAGGCACGGAATTTATTCTTCAGATCCCTGACCCCTAGAATGGCAAAGGTAATGAATAAGTCCTCTTCTCAAACCAGCCCTCTGGAAGGTAAAAGCTATTCAGCTTGATATTAAAGAAATCTCATTGTTTTCTTTTAAATGATGGAATAATCACTCCTACAGGTAGATCTTAGGAGAGTGGGACATCGATCTGAGCAAGCCAGTTAACAGAAAGGCATTATTCTTTCTCCAAAATTCTCAGCAAACGCAGAAGAATAAAGCTTTTAGGGTAACTTCGGCTAAGAAAAGCACTCAGGAATACGCAAAGTTTCCCTTTAGGAAAATGATTTCTCCATTTGACAGTGTTAGTACAACCCCAAAATAAATTCAGTGGGAGTCTGAAATGACTCGTGCAGTGCAGCAGTGAAGCAGCTAAGTATATTTTTTTCCTCCCAGCAGAGGCTTGCTTTACATCCTTGAGCCTATCCTTTCTACAAGCTCTTCACTAGCACAGAGAATGTTTCAAGTGTGCAGAACTGTTAACTGTAAATGTTAAACTTGTTCATCTGTCCCCATCCCCACTGCTCTCATCCACGCCTTTTGTCTTTTCTAGCTCTGCCTTTTTTTTTCCTATGGAAGCACTAACCTACATTTCTTTCTTCCACAAGCACTACACACCTCTTTACCTTGAATTGGCATGATAAAAATTAATAAAAAAAAGGAAAAGGAAAAAAGAAAAGAATGAAAAAGAGAAAGGATGTCACTCTGTTCGGATGCCTAGCGTAGCCTCTCTCTCAGTCTACAGAGAAATGTAAATATGCAGTAATTAATTTGAGTTTAAGAACATTCCATACACGAGGGACATTGTTAAGCAGTCGCTTTATCTATTTTTCATTTATCAGATTTTATTAAGACATTAAAACTTTATGTTAGGCATTTCGGAGATTTTATCATTCTGTAAATTTCCCAGCTGCCCGCGGTGGTTCTGGCCGCGTTGACTCTACCTCCTCCTCAGTGAAGTGAACTTTCTTTCTGTTGTGGCTATACTTGCTATATTCTAGTATAATTTCAAAGGGAAAAAAAACAAAGACAAAAAAAAAAAAAAAAGGAAAACGCAAACAACAAAAGGTATTTTTTTGAGACCTTTAAAGCCAAATCAGCTTGCCACAGGTCCACCCCAAAGTACATCCCAGAAGTTAACCTTTCCCCGTGTAACAAGCTGCAGCACACTCCAGTTATAATTTCTTCCTACAATGTTTCTGCAAACATCATCCCCCTCAGCGTACGCTTGCTGATGCTCCTCTCAATAAAGCAGCTGAACTGCCACAGACAGAAATAAAGACGTGCAGGCAACTTCTCAGGAAAGGACAAAAACCCTCACATTTTTGGTAAGGTAATTAATTATACATGCCAATTCACAAAACCTACTGCAATTTACCAGTGATACTGAATGAATTAATGAATGTTTATTCGTCTGACACTGCAGACCATTTTCATTCCAAGTGTGTATCGTAAATGCCTCCTGATAATGGCCACAGACACACAAGAGAAGTTCTCGTGATTCAGACCCCTTCAGCTGGGGTGGCTGAAAGTTTCTAACTGTTGGCAATTTACCGGGATACACTGAAACATCACAGGAAAGGCGACGGGGAAAGAAGAGTAAGCTCCTGACATACAGACACACACTCCAAGATCTGAACTGCCAACAACTTCGCCTGATAAATCTTTGTCTCCCTGTAATTTGCTATTCAATTTTAAAAGGGAAGAGCGAGAGATGGACAGTAGTAACACAACTGAAGTCGGTCATGCAGATACAACATGCTGGACTGCTGAAACCTGCTCCAAGAACTCTGTTTACTGAGAATCCCAGAAAATAATCTGCCATAAACATCTAAAAAATAATCATCCATGCATCGTGCATATATATACATGTGAACTCTGTGAGTTTGTGTGTGTCTGAGGGTCTTGTGCATCTCTGTGTAAGAGAAAGTGTGTCCTCGCGGCTATTTTCTGATAAACACACATATATTACATGGACAGTACCTACTCTGTGTGTGTGTGTGTAACTATAGTCAAACACACACAATGTAAACAAACGGTAATGATTAACAGAGATATTGGTTTGTATTACCAATTTCAACTGCAGACAGAAAATTGTTTTAACAAAATAATAATGACTATATGTCCCAAAGTTCATTTTTATCGCTTCTCATTTCTTTAGCTTGCTGTTAACTGCACAGCAAAAGGACAGCAACGTATTGATTATTTAACTAGAATGTTTACAAGAGCAAAGCCGGGATCTCTGAAAATAAAACGTATGGGGGGGAAGGAGAGAAGCTCACTCTGTTTCTATGGGAGTTTTGTCCAAAATGGTTTGTTTATATATGAAATTTATATACATATTTGTAATGCAGAAAGGCTTCAGATTAAAGAGAAAGTCCCCCAACAGGAAAATGAAAGGACTTCATTCTGCTTCACAGAGTTTACAAGTATTCTGCTCATCACAAAGTTCAAAGAATAATCGAAATCCCTTGCTTACAAATGTATACGTAAAATCTTAGCGAAGCCTATCAAGCACTTGAATCTATTAATTGTGTGAACAAGACAAATGCCTGATCATGATGCTAGACCAGATTCAACACCATAAACCGTAATGGTTTCCTCAGGTAGCTGAACTCACTTAACACAATGCACGTGAACAAAACTGATTTTGTTCTATTATTGTGATGATAACAAACCAAAGAAACCCGCCAAGTATTCCAAGTAAGTCTGGAAAATTAATTGTGTTAAAGCCGCCCTTGGAGCAGTGCAACCCTGCCAACTCCACTTTCTAGTAAGGATGCGTTCTAGTGGCAGAACAAGGATGGAAAGCGTTAAAATAGTTCTTTTCTGTGCTTCCTAATTTTGTTTTTCTGCGCTCTTTTAATTCAAGCGTTCTTTCCTGTCCTTTCTCTGCATGCGTGTTCCTCAGCCCACTAAAAATGTTTTTATCTTGCCTTCTTTTCTATGCCTTTACTATCAAATTCAGTAGGTTTGAACGATGAACAGCTTGACTTAGCATATTTTTAACCAGCTGGTCTAGCACCTAGCTTGTATTGCATAGTCAGATACAACCAAATGTTTATACAGGAGGTAGCTTTCACGAAGATGAGAAAAACCTAAGGCGCATCCTGGCGTTCTTTTATTTACCGCTTAGAACTGAAAGTTTGGATTGCTTACTGCAGCCGCACAAGGGACTATTAATAACCTTTAAAAATGAAGCCAGAGGGAAGAATGCCGGATCATCAATGGACGTGTGCGTACAAGCGCCTGAGAAAACGCCTCAAAACCTCTCAGGAGCGCCAGATCATATGAAATAGATACTAAACTCTCGGAGGTCACAAGCACCGCCAGTGACAGCAAAAACTCAATTCCAGGCAGGGAAGGCTCCTGCTTCGGGCAGGGGGAGACGGGCGCGTCTACGTCATACCCAAACCCCGCTCGTCATACCCAAACCCCGCTCTTAACACTCCGCAAGACAGGCGATGGCCAAAACTTGGAGGCGAGAGTTTAACTTCCCCACCCCACCCCCCCCCTTCTTTTTCCCTTTTTTCTCTTTCTCCTCAGGCAAAAGGATGTTCTCCTGACAGAGGGCCGGGATGTTAACTTGCCTAAAAATAATCGCTGCTGCTAGATCAACAAAAGGTCATGTGCTCGGCGGAGCGCCTTCCCAAGTTTGACGGGAGCAGGAGGCTGGAAGTTGAACCCCCCGCCTCGCCCGCTACCGGGCAT